>NC_016091.4:15257669-15557669 GCF_000004515.6 Glycine max | reverse complement strand
TCCACTCATTGAGACTCTCACTAACCAAAAATAGGATGCAGATACTCACAACTTTGTGCAAAAAATCCCTACAAAGTACAGGCTATTGAATGTACTTGATTTTTCTACTCACATCATTATGAATGTCAAGTGGTTAATATTGTCTTCTTCCACTCACATCATTATGAATGCCCTAGTGGAGTGGAAAGCCAGGTCAATAGGCTGCAACTACATATCATATATGAATACCGTCCAACCAAAAAGCTAACCTCTATTGTTGGACCTTGAAAGTGCATGTTAACTACATGCCTAATAAACATAATCAATATGTTCGTCATAATTAATATACTACAAGGTTTGGCTATACCATTGCAGTGTGATGCTCCATACTGTATGGTTAGGCTTTTCATTGTCTAATTTACCAAATGTCAAGACTTTGTTTATTCCAAAAATCCAAAAAAAATGTGTGTTTTGAGCTTCAAGCAGGACCGAAACGAATAAATTTTATGAACGCACTAATTTTGGTTTTGACATATAACATGTCTCGTTGGAAGAAAAAAAAAACATGCCCCACTAATGTCTTTTTACCCTTACCATGACCTCTTTCTTCAAACCAAAAGACTAGAACCATGTTAACAACACTTATGCATGATGTGGAATAGCACAAACTTTTTCTAAATCAAACCATTTTGTAGAGCTAGCTAGTTATAATAAAACAAATCTAGCTATAGGTCTACGAATCATAAAGCACATATACGTCTCTCTATATTGTTTCTACATGGCTATTTTTTGGACCTCTCTCATCCTTCTGACATAGCTTGCTACATAATAGGCATTACTGCCTCCTGTTTCTGTCTAGTAGGCTACTGGAGATTTCCTTGACTATCCTAACATAGCAATAATTGCTGCCTATATTTTTGTCTTTGTTTAAGCAAAAATTTATGAAATTGGCACATTCGGTAGCTATATATAAGCAAATCCCTTAATAAAACTTTTGGTCTCTTAAAATATTATTAGTCCTAGCAAGACTTAAAAATATGTGTTTATGTGAAAATATACATGCTAAAAATGTATTAAATTTTATAAGATCTAAAACCAATTTAAAGGATCAAAACTAATTTTATACAAAAAATTTATATAAAAAATGCCAGAGGACAAAATCGAACTTTGCCTCCTCATGACCTTGGGTATGCATGGTGACTTTCAATTTACAACTTAGACAAAACTCAACTGGTTGAATTCCATAACTTGATGCCCTAAGACTTATCTAGCTGATTTTAAAACGTGTTACATGTCATGATATTTGGCCAAAGAAATAAAAATCTTTCAAGTTGTAGACTTTTTGAAACAAATATAGAGAGAGTGAGAGAGAGAAAAAAATCATAAACTAAAACTACAACTAAGAACATTATGTACTGCAATAATTGGGAGTTCAAAGAATGTTATCTCCGTCGGCAGAAATTTGTCTACAATCAAGTAAATGCATAAGGGGTTCTGTTTTAGCTATACCCTTTTTACTTTAGTTAGAAATATTAGTTGTGCTCTAATAATACCCTGCTTAGTTCACAACAGCCACTTAGCCACCAGAGCAGTGATTTTGGATACCACATTCCCAACACTGAAGAAATTATTACTCTTGTCTATGCTATGCATTGGTTCACAATAGAAAGGCCCTTATAATCTATGAGTCTTCTGAATATATTCATTATATACTACCAAACCATTAAAAATGAACGTAAATATCTTACAATGCA
Organism: Glycine max; assembly: GCF_000004515.6. Lineage (NCBI taxonomy): Eukaryota > Viridiplantae > Streptophyta > Magnoliopsida > Fabales > Fabaceae > Glycine > Glycine max. Next base: position 15,555,936 of record NC_016091.4, on the reverse strand, counting down.
AATAAATAATGATCCATCTATAAAGGGTCAACATAAACAAGATAAATTTGTAAACTCATAAACAGTAGTAAGTACTTTGAAGCACAGAGACAAACACTAATTTTGCTACTATAAATAACTTACTTGAAGCCAACAACTTGAGCCAGTATGATGAAATGGAGCTCTACCACTTGTATTCCTAGTTTGAAAGTAAATATTTGCACACCAAGTAACTATTACAATTAAACTCAAATTTGTAGATTGAAACAAAATTGAAAACTATCATCATAGTAGGTAATGAGTTTACTAACAAATGTCATAAGATAAGGTATTCTATTGAGCTCAACCATCAAGTATTCCATTGGAAAAACCTTTTGAATCAAAAAAAAGGAGGCAGACAAATACACATCAACGAAAGGAGCAATAAAGTTTATGGTATCTTACTGGAAAATGAAACACAAATGGTACCACGATAGTGTTGGAAAATCACGACAGTGCTAGAAATGACCTTTCACGATGACCGTCGATGACAAGCACGACAGTGCTGGAAAATGACCTTTGATGATCACCGTCAACAAGAATCACAATAGTGTTGGAAAGCCTTCACGACAACTAACACAAACAAAGACAAAGGGCGCAAAATTACTCAAACAGGGGCTAGGGTAGTACAACTGAGCGAGGGAAAAAGATGAAAATTAATTAAATTACTTCAATTTCAAAGACGGTGTTCCAAAATTGTCTTTGAATAATCTAGTTCAATGATGGTGTTCACTAAAACCGTCTTTGAAATGTGATTTGAACATCATTGAAATACAAGCGGTATTTACAAAAATGCCACCATCTCGTAAACGACCACAGTTTTTGCAAAACTGTTGTGAAAATCGCGTCGTAGAATACCAACTTTCTAGTAGTGTATCAATAAAGTTTGTGATACTTGTCATTTATCCACACAATCAAGATTACCTTTTTCATCTTGCACTACTGCTAGCACTAGTCCTTTTGACTTAATCCACATTGACTCTTGTTGATGACTTTACTCGTCACACATGGATATTTCTTGTGAAATTAAAATCAGAAGCAAGAACTCTAATGCATAATTTTGTTACCTTTATCAAAACTCAATTTGGGACCTTTAGCCTTCCCATCCTTACATGGCCACAAATACTTTCTCACTCTTATTGATGACTTTACTCGTCACACATGGATATTTCTTGTGAAATTAAAATCAAAAGCAAGAACTCTAATGCATAATTTTGTTACCTTTATCAAAAGTCAATTTGGGATTACCATCAAATGCATTAGATCTGACAATGTTACTGAATTTAACGATCCCATTTTATTTTCCACCCATGGCATTGTTCATCAAACCTCTTGCATAGAAACCCCTCAACAAAAATCTATTGCTGAAAGGAAACATCACCATATTTTGAATGTCACAAGCAGCCTTTTATTCCAAGCCAATCTACCCAAAGACTTCTGGTTCTATGTTGTTGCCCATGTTGTCTACATCATAAATAGACTACCTAACCCCACACTTCATAAAAAATCCCCATTTGAAACACTATGGCATAAACCTGCTACCTTACTCAACCTTAAAGTCTTTGGTTCCCTATGCTTTGCATCCACTAGAACAACATCAAACCAAACCTGACCCACAGGCTCGCAAGTGCATATTCCTTGGCTTTAAATTGGGAACTAAAGGGTATGTAGGTTTTGACCTTGCTTCTAGAGAAATCTCAATATCACACAATGTTTTCTTTTATGAACATATCTTTCCTTATTCCTCCACCCATAACTCTTCTCAAGACACTCATCCAAACACTATAGGTTCCTTTAACTCTCTCCTTGAACCAATCCAACATTCCATACCTTAAATAACCACAAATCCTCACCCAGCAGAACCCACCCTCACTGTTCACCCACTTTCTCTGCCTCCTTCACCTGAACATCAACCTCTTCTCAGGTCATCAAGGGTTCACAAGCCTCTTGACTATCTAAAACAATTTCATTGTAAGATTAACTTAACAAGTTCCTCTCATTCTTCTCATATAGACAACACTTTGTACCCATTTGTTTGCGCATGATGGCTTTTTATCTAATTAATAAAAGTGGCTTTCTATAAATTCTTTCCTATTAGCTGTTTTGATGAGAAAAATATTTCTACTAAAAGTAAACTTGCTCTTAATATGATCATAATTTCTATAGATTTTCTTACAATTATATTTTGTTTACTATACTAAATTTTAAGGGGGGGTTTAGATTTTCTACAGGGCTTGGGAAATCTCTTGCTCTGGTCATTTTCTAATTTTCTAATTTTATGGTGATATAAGAAAAATATAAACAAGAGGAGGACAGTCAAAATAATTGGTATCCAACAGTTGATTCCAGTAATGCAACAAATTAATCAAGTAAACAACAAAGATGTTGCAATTGTTGATATTAGGAAGGAACACGAAAATGTACTTTTAAATGAAGAAGTCTTCACTACAAACTTTAGAGACTAATTCCACAAACCATCAATAAATAGGAAAAAATCACATTTACCTTCCAAACCCGAGGGAAGGCAGACAAAAGTTTGTCTTTATTATGAAAATCACAGGCAAGCAACAATAGGTTCTAGAATCACAACAAATCCAATAATAACAAAGAAATTACATTTTTCTTTATTATGAGAATGAAAATGCCATTTCAAATGAAGAAGTCTTGATTAAAAGCTTTTACAGAAGCTCCCAAAACCTGCAATACAAAATACATGGTATAATCCGAGTATAAAATAAAAGAATCAGTTTCAATGATTATGTAAATATGAAAGAATAAATGTATACATGGCAGATATGTAAAACTAAAACAAAATATAAAAAAATACAAACATAAGATTGAGGAAAGGGTACATACCTTCATATTAGACGTCAAAGCAATGGCTATAAGTTTGTTTATGACTCCTTGGAGGACAAATGAATAGTGTAGACTTTAAAATCATTGACTTTTGGGTCAATCCAATGACGAATGACTACAAGGGGAACATGATTGATGATCCAATAATCTTGTTCATTTTCCAGAACAACGCTCTCAACAAATTCAGTTGGCATATTAAGAAAGTCAAGAACTTTAAGGTTAACCAAGGCTTTGATGCCCGAGGGTACCTTCTTGAGATGAGTGATTTTGATTATTGCAAAAGATTCAAGACAAGGCAAGGAGTATCTATCTATAAGGATAAATTCTACTCTATTCAAGCGAGAGAGAGCTCCAGTCCACTTTGAAAATGCAAAATTTCACCATCATAGGCATTGTCCCACAAACTAAGTTTCAACAAATGTGGCAACTTATCTAGCCATCTTAACGGATCATCTTTCAAATTGGATAAAGCCAACATTAAGTAAATAAGACAGTCAAGTTTTGAAATCCAATTAGGCATCTTCTCCAATCTTGCTTTCAATTTAAGTCGTCGAAGTTGGGATATGGATGATATAGAGTTCAAGCCAATGATTTCATCCTCATATATTGCAGTGATATCAAGTGATTCCAGGCGTGTCATCTCTACCACTGAAGTACATATTGCATTCCCATATTCCCTCCGAACATGCCTCAAGGCTAACATTCTCATCTCTTAGATTAGGTCTATTCCCCATGATCTACCTCCACCACCGCAGTTACGGGGGTGAGGGAGTGTAAGGTGAAGTCAGTGAAGCCGGGAAAAGCTGATGATGGAGGTGGATCTGGTGCTCGGCATTAGTTAGGTCGATTTTGTTTTTCCGGTTCGGATATGGATTCAGAGGATTTTTGATCCATTATGGAGAGCGCAGGCGTCCACATTTGGGCCTTCATGGATGCCACCATCGCGGTAGCCTCTGTCAACCATGCCGATGACTTGAAGCGCTGGAGAGATAGAATCATTGAGTGCCTTTAGGCTGCCAGTTCACCGCCGCCGCAATGTCGGAACTGCGATGTCGGCAATGGCGGACAAATCAGGACGCAGAGCAGTTCCTCTGCGGAGGAGGAAAAGGATCCTTATGGAGGCTTGTTCGAAGACGAGCAGAGGAAGATTCTAGACATTAAAGAGAAACTCGAAGACCCTCACCAAATCTTATTTCTCTTAATTTCACAATTTATGAGTTTTTTGTTCGCTTAATCGTGTTTTTGATTTTGTGTTTTTTTTTCTTTTTTATTATCATTTATCAGTCTGAAGATTGGTTTGTGGAGTTTTTGAATTATCAAAGAGACAAAGAAAAAGAAATTTTGACCCGGATAGATTTGCTTCAGCCAGAAAACGGCTTCAGGAGAACTACAAAGATGTTGTAAATGGTAAAGTTTTTACTAAATTTAATTTTCATTCTCGTACATAGAATTTAGTAGTACTTTGTTCCATGAACTGACTTCTATTTTGTTTATGCGGTGGGGGGTGTCTAGCCAAAAAGCAAAGAACGATTCAGATTAAAGTTTTTACTAAATTTAATTTTCATTCTCGTTGATTTGGAAAGGAAAGAGAAGCATTAGTGATTAGCCAGACTATTTATTCCTTTTTCTCTTTTGCTTTTCATCCTATTTTCCTTTTTTTTGGTTGATATAGTCCAAGAAGCACATTAATACAAGACATGCAAAGTGGTGTTGTCACTTCTCTCTACTAACTTTGTTGCATCTTAAGGATAGTCAAGAAAGTGTTATGTCAGAAGATAATTATAGCAGTTCAAATTTGGCTTTAAGGTAAAAGGTCTCTCTTTTCACCTGAATTTACACTTGATTTTTGTTGATATATTAATAGATTGAAAATAGTTCACGTGTGTTTTCTTCTTTTCTTTGGATCTAGAAGCATTTTGTAAACTTACCATGCCAACTCAAACTATTATTCCTATAGTTTTTGCTGAGTAATTGAAGTGACAACGTGCAATTTTGGCTATATCAAATAAAAAAGTAGTATTCTAATTCTTGGAAATTTGCTAACAATTCTGATGAATTTTTTGTTATCATGTCTACTCTAATTGATGTCTATTGAATGCCATCTTTAAGCAATGATTATCATTATTTTTTATATTGTGCATGTCTATTAGGATTTTATTTTTGTTCAGTAATGAGGAAAATTGTGATTGTATCTTAAATCTTAATGGTTTCTTTATTCTCGAGGTCACTAATCATATGAGTAGTGATTTGCTTCCATATTAGTCGTAATCAATAACTTTCCTAGTTATTGTAATTAGAACAATAATTTGGGCTTTCCTAATTACAACGAATAGGAAAACCCAATAATTTCTTCCATCTCAACATTTTAGGAGTAACTAAGTGATCTGGTGTTAATTGCTTCATCTTTGTTGATGAATTTGCATGGTTGAATTTGTGAATTCACTATGCAGATTCACTATTGTCTGTGAATTCACTTTGCACTCTGTAGAGTACTTGTCAGCAGATTCACTATTTTCTGTGAATTGACTTTGCACTCTGTAGAGTACTTGTCAGCAGATTCACTGTTGTCTCTAAATTTACTCTGCTGATTACTTGTTCATTCTCTACTGATTCACTATTTTATGTGATTTTGTTATTCAGACTACTTGCCAGGCAAATAGAATTCAAGATGAGTTGGAACCCACACATGGAGGTCCGTTACAATAACATTAGCTATCCCTACAGTGCAGCATGAAGCTTTATTGAATATGTTGAAGATCATACATACGAACATGTTAACTTCATTTTTTCTAGTGCCTCACATGCTCAGGTACATTCATAGATCCTATCTAGATTCTGTTTGAGACATTGATAGATATTTTTGCAGCCCTTTAACTGTTTCCTCTTTGTAGATTTGTTTGGATGACCTTGCTTAGTTTGAAATACAGTGTAGAACTTTCAAATCAAAATGATCAAATATAGAATAAATATCTGCTAAAGAGTTTATATGCATTATTTTTCATGTTATTTTCCTATGAATGGAACTCTACTTGAAAGTTGCAAGTAAAATAATTTTCATCTATATATATACAGGAGAGAGTTCATACCCTTCAACTACAAACTTTTACAAATCTGGACTATCTGAACCAGAGAGTAGGCCACAATCAAATTTTTTAATTCCAATCTATTCTTTGAAGCATAATTAATTCCTATAAATTTTATTTCTATATTATTTCATATTCGTCTTTCTTTTTCTCTATGTGCATTTTCGAAAATAAGTTGGTAATGAGATTTTAACCATTACACTTGGTTTAGTTTGAATATCCATGTGTCATCACTGATTCATTTTCAATGTCCGTATGCATTATTTATACCGCGGGCAGCTGAAGGTTTAATTAAGACCACTTCAGCCATTACCACTATGTACTGCTACTGCATGGTGTATCTTAATCTTATCATCTCCCTATTGGTCAAGTTTTATTAATTCGTTCTTGTATGTGAATTTGGAATAACAGTTTGAAAAAGCAGCTGACCCCGAGCTTCCTGGGCATCTTCTGCTGGAACAATATCGGGTATTTGACAAGATGTGCCAAATTGATTTCCACACCAAAATTTCATTTCTTGTCAACCAAGGGAGGGATCATTTATTTAATTCACACTTCCTTTTTGTTAAGAGGTCCCATATAATGTGTCATTTTTATGGTTAAGTAGATTATGAATTTTGTGATTCACTTGGAATAACTGAAACTGTACTAAATATAGGCCCAACTAGTATCTGCAGTTCGTACTACCTTGGACACATCTTCTAGTCCTAGCTTACTGGAGGCAGGTTTGCACTTGGCTACCAAGGTAGCAGGCTTCGTCTTTCTTCAAATTTACCCTTTCTTTATCTTTGAAATTGATTTATTTACTTTTTAGAGATCCCCCAAAATTACTTCTGTAAATCCAATTGTGGGCTTCCTTGAACATATCTTAAGTTAATTATCTGGAATTTGGAAATATATTTATGAAGTTCCTCAAGCATGTGATTAAATACAATTTAACTAAGTAGTATGTGATTAAATATATGTCTGAAGTTCCTCAAGTATGATCAAATACAATTTAACTAAGTATGTGATTAAATATATTCAAGTTTAACTAAATATATGCTTATGCCTGTGATTAAATATATGCTTCCTTGGCATGTAATTTTGCAAGCACTTGCACTTGATGCAGTTCCTGTGAATTCTGAAGGAAATGAAGCCTCGGTTGAAATCAACCAAAAATATAGTGCCACAACATATCAATATAGCACGATTGATACACAAACAAATTTAATACGTTACATATCAATATAACTAATACAGAGTATTGTGGAGTATCAACAGGAAAATATTGGTAGAAAGTGGCTGAAGAAGGCAGAAAGAAAACGAATTCTATAATGCTTGCTGACAAGAATGCCCCAAATAAAGAAGTTTGGAGACTTGTTAGTGTTCTAACTAATTTCATTATGGCTTAATGAATTTATTTCTTCGTACTCTGCATTTTTTTCTTCTGACTTTTGTCCCCTTAGGTTGTTAATTAGGACCTGTTTTAGTATTTTTCATTCTTCTCTTGATAGTAAAATTGGCATATTTAATAATTAATACATGATTTCTCTTCCATGGAATGTTTCATGTGATGAAACTAATTAAAATTAGAATTATGGTTGACATAAAAGCAATAAAGGTATTTCACTGATTTTGACATTCATTTTTTCTATTTACTAAAATCTTATTCCAGGTGGTATTTATGTTCATCTTGGATGGCCAAGATACGGTAGTGTCATGACAAACAAGGGCATCTGCTGTACCAGTTGTACTTGAATCTGAAGGTTATGTTTTGTTGTCAGTTCTGAATTGTTTGTATTGACTAAGTCAATGTTTTTGTTGTTAAGTGAGAAAATATTGTCACTTCTAATTGATTGAAAAAGTCTATTTAAATGCATACTACATAATTGGGCTTAAGGCCTTAATGCCCAATATCACAAGTATTACTAATATACTCTAATAGCAATAGTTCTAACAGTTTTTTATTTTTAAATCTATGGATTTGTGTCTTTCATCATAGCATAAATTTAGAAGATTTTGTTTCTCCTTTTTTTCTTATATGCTTTAGTCCCTAGTAACTTGGTCGAATATAGTATTTATTTTGCTTTCAAAGATGAAAAAAATTAAAATGAAAGTGGTCTACCTTGGTTACTATAAGTAATACCTGTGTCATATGTTTCATGATAGTTAAGAACTTGACTCATTTTTAGCTTCATATGTTGCATGGTTACTTGCACCCAATTTCATTCTTTCAATAAGATCTTGATATTATGGTTTATAGGGGAATTGAGGAGCTTATGATCTGAGTAAAAATGCTCCCTCTTACTTTTAATGAGATATTGATTTTTGTGCTGATTTTTAATATTTTTATTATATCTATATAATTTTTTAATAATAATATTTTTATCGTTCCTATAAAGAAAAAAATATTTTAATATTTTAATATTTTTTTAAAAAGACATTCTAAGACAGTTTTTCAAAATATCATCTTAGAATGTCTTAGAATCCTCAATTTTTTAAAAAGAACATTATTAGACGATTCTCTGGAAAATCATCTTAAAAAATCTACTTTCTAGAACGATTTTTTAAAAAACCATTTTAAAATCCTTAAGTTTTTTTTCAAAAAAGAACATTCTAAAACAGTTTTTAAGTCAAAATTATCTTAGAAAAATTATCATTCTAAGACCGTTTTGAGTTAAAAACCGTCTTAGAACAATATCCTTCTAAAACGGTTTTTTAGGAACCATCATGAAAAGTTTAAACTTTTTACAATATTGGCGTCAGAGACGATTCAAAATTGTCCTTGAATGTCTTAAAAAATGTCGTCAAAAGTTCTTTTTCCGGCCTTGCATGTAGAATTTTAGATTAATTAATTAATCTATTTATGAAATAATGTTAATGGTGAAAAGACGGTTAAACAAATTTGACAATCACAAAATGAAGAAAAATAAAAGTATTATAATCATTTTCTTACATACCCTTTCGATGGGACAAATGTAGTACATTTTGCCCTTATTTGTTTTAGTCTTTACAAATTTTACGTCGTTATTCAGCGGTTGAGTCATTAGAGGACATAGTTGTTGCTTATAATGTTAGAGTATACAATATATATACAACCTACAAAATTGATTATAAAATATAGTTGATCTATTATATTAGTTATGTTGGCGTATGGAAAGTAAAAGAAAATACAATAAAAGTAAAAAAAACAAAAAATATCTAATTTTGACTTAAATTTTGATCGAATAAAATGATTCATTTTGTATTTTTTTACTTTTATTTTTCTCCTTAATTAAATAAATACACTGACTTTTAAAAATGAATTATTTGTTAGTATTTATATATAATAAATATTTTTAATTTGATTATTATGAAAAACTAATTTACTTTTCATATGTTTATCTATTATAATTCAATTATATTTTTGTTTCTCAATGTTACAATATTATTTGTTCAAATTTTAACTTAATAAAAATAATAACTAAATTAATAGTAAATTTAAATATAAAATATAATATTTCTGATTACTATATTTAGATAATTATTTTTTATTTAATTTTTATTGTCATAAATAATTGTTATGATGATAAATGTCATGTATTATCATTATGTTAATACTTTATATATGATGTGAGATTTAATTAAAAATTTAAAAGTATTTTCAAACATTAAATGATATATGTAATTAAGTTTACGTAACAAAATATTAGTAAGAAATTATATTTAAGAACTAAGATGAGAACAAATTATTTATAGATCAATTTAAAATATCAATCTTTTAACACATAACAACTGCATAACTGCATAGCACACGATAACAACTAACTGTCACATTATTACTATAAATATCAGACAAACATAATTATTTGAGTCAAGGGAAAAAAGTAACAATAAAATTAACAAATATTCAAGACCAAAGTTTTAATTTTTCATTTTCTTACTTTAAGTATCCGAATATAACAAATATAAGGATGAAAGTAGATATTTATCGGGAAAAAGCTAACAGTTCCCGCGAAACTCAATCGCCGAAGCATCATTACCCAACAAAAGATACATCACAGACTCATGGCTCTCACGCTTTCATCACATTATTACAAAAACTGATCAAAGCGACGAACAAATGGCATTTGCGATGATGCAGAGTGGTAGCAGTGATGATAGTAGCAGAAGCGTAAAGAGAGGGGACATAGTGTGGGTCAGAGTCCACTTCCCTCACAAATGGCGCCCCGCACTCGTTCTCTCTTCCCGCGACAACCTCGGCGTCCAAGTCACCTTCTCCTTCTCCGAAAACGACGCCGTTTCGCCCTCGCCCACCTTCTTCGTCGAGTCCGAGGTTGTCCCCTTCGAGGAGGCACTCCCTTCTCTCATCTCCCGCCGCAACCTTGACGCGCCGCCGCTTCACTCCGCGCTCCGGTTGTTGGGCCTGAGGGTCCTTTCCGGGCTGCGGTGCCACTGCATAACGGGCCGGGCCCAGGCCCAACAACAACCGGCCCGCGAGTTCGATACGGTTGGGGTTTTGGGTTTTGTTTTGGACGCCGCCGTTTCGCCGTGGGTGGAGCCCGCGCATTTTGCACACGCCGTTAGGGTTGTTGCCCAGGTTCACGCTTTTCGAAGCTATTGCTCTGTAAAGCACAGGAAAATGTACAAACAAAATAAAAAAGCAGGTAACTTTTTTTTTCTTTTTTGTTGCGAAGTTTGGACTTTTAAGTTTTAACAATTATGCCAATTTTGTTTTGCGAGCTGGGAATTGTGATTGGGTTGTTTGATACTGCATTTGCTGGGAAATAGTTATATTAGCTGTGAATATGATATTACATTCTAATTCTAAACGATGGAGATTCTGAGTTAGAGAATTACAAATGAATTGAAGAATTTCTGAGTTAGAGAATATTTATTATTTATTATAAATGAAAAATTAGTTCTCCTTTTTCTTTACCCCCAAATTTAGACTCCTAAGCATACCTTAGAAATTGTAGGACTAATGTGACTGTTTACAATTAGTCAGTTACTAAACCAACAAATAAGAAATTGTACATACAAGTATTTTTTATATTTTTTATAAAGTTTATGGCTGTAAATCTATGACCTCTTAGAGAGGCTCTATTGATTGTTGTTGTGATAATCATCTATGAATTGAAATGAAATTATTGTAATACGAACACTTTGACGAGTTAAGGTTCACCATTTTCTTGACATAACTAAGCTGCTAGTCCCATATGGTGAATAGTATCTTGAATTTAGAACTTCTGTTCAAATAACTTTGTTGGCTGTTCCGGTGGTGTTGCTACCCGGTGGTACCCCTATATCATTTTTCTGACTTTAAGTATACATTTGACTGAACTACAGAGGCCATGTATTGACTTTACCTAGTTATTTTATTTTTTAAATTTTTATCAATATATTTTTCATAGGTGATAATGTGAAGCTGCTTCCAAGTTCATCTTTGAGTCAGAAGGTGCACAAAGTTACTCAAGAATCTGTTGCCTTGGAATCCAAGGAAAAATGTCTGATCGTATCCAAAAATAGGGAGACAAATATAACTATTGGTGATATAAAGAGATTGAACTCAACAGTTCCACTTTGGGAAGGAAATTCTGCACGCTTGTTTGAGAATAAAAATTTGATTATTTCACAGAATCTTGTGCACTCTCGTGCTATAGATCCACTTTACATGGTGCGAGAAAGCCTAAAATCTGCAAGGCAGAGCTTTCTGGGATTCAAAAATATATCAGACCAGGGCATAGTTGATATCTGCTTTGAAGACTTTTCTAATATGAGTAGAACTCACATCTCAGTTCCTTCTAATTTTATGATTCATTTGAGAAACTACATTGATAAAAGAAAAGACAATGCACTGGGGCTTTGCTGGAGATTGCCTGACAAAGAAACCATTATATACCTTAACAGGAGGAAAAGAAGGCGACTAGATAAATCAGCTTCATGTAATGATTTTCCTCAGATTAGTGAAGTTCAAGAAAGTGAAAGGTGTGCAGATATCTCAACACATACCACACCTAGTATCTCAGACATTAAGATGCTTGAACCCGAAGGAAGTATCCAGAAAGACCATCAGGCCTCAACATACGTTTGTGAAACTAGTATGAATTTCACTGAGGAGTTTCACAAAGTGGATTCAAAAAGAATTCAAAGCTGTGAATCATTGTCTAACTTAGTGCATCACTTCCATTCTGATAAGTGTGAGGTTGATGGTAGTGAAGCAAAAGCTAAAGGTATGTTAGGATCTGACTCATCTGTTTACCAAGAAAGGCTGCACATGTGTTGCAATCGTGATACAACACCTCTCAATTCGAAAAGGTCTGCAAAATATATCTTAAAACTCACCAGACCTAGGATCTCAGACATTAAGATGCTTGAACAAGAAGGAAGTATCCAGAAACACCATCAGGCCTCAACATCTATTTGTGAAACTAGTATGAACTTCATTGATGAGGTTCAGAAAGCAGATTCGAAAAGAAGTCAAACTTGCGAACCAGTGTCTAATTTAGTGCATCCCTTCCATTCTGATAAGTGTGAGGTTGATGCTAATGCAGCAAAAGTTAAAGGTACGTTAGAATCTGATTCGTCTGTTTACCAGGAAAGGCTGCAAATGAGTTGCAATAGTGTTACAACACCTCTCAAGTCAAAAAGGTCTGCAAGAACAGAAATATCTTCTGGGGATTGTTTGGTGGAGGGTAAGGATTGCTACGAAGGTGTTGCTTCTCATTCGATATTCAATTCAAATGTTAGACAGCTATCAAAAACCCATGTTCCCTTTTCTCCTAAAGCTTTGCTTATGAAGTTCCCCAAGAATTTCAACCTACCATCCAAGGAACAGTTAGTAAAGAAGTTTAGTGTATTTGGCTCAGTAGATTCCTATAGAACAAGGGTCTTTTGCTACGCCGGCTCAGCTCAGGTGTCTTTTTTACAAGAAGCTGATGCAGTTGCTGCATTTAAATATGCCAAAAAAAAGGCCTTGTTTGGCAAGGCTAATGTCCGGTTTTGGCTTGACCCATTTGAGCACAAAAGAAGAGGATTCAACCCATCAAGTAAACAAACAGGACAACCACTGAAATCTTGTTTGAAAAATTCCAATTCCTTGAGTAAGGAAAACAGGAAGAAACATCACAGAGTAAGATTTACAATATCTGCTCCCTTGCCCCCATCAACAAGTAATCAAACAGGACCACCATTGAAATCTTGTTTGAAAAATTCCAATTCCTTGAGTAAGGAAAACAGGAAGAAAAATCACAGAGTAAGATTTACTATAGAAACTTAGTTGACATGAATTTACTGTATGAAGAATGTCATCGTATTTAATTAACTTCTGTTGAGCTCATCTTTGTTCCTTCTTTTAACATGGTATTTCCTCATGCAAGTGATGAAAAACAGCTAACATTTAAATGCAAGGAGTAAAGTTATTTTGGTATATATGAAAGATCTATAGATTGAAATGTTGAATATCTAAAGTTATTTGTTGTGGATGCATCTTCTGATCTTTTTGATAGTTCGTTAAGTTAGGGTCACAAATTAATAAATCCGGTTCAAGTTGAAAATGTTTAAATTTGTTTTTCCATCGTGTTTAACTTGTACATTCTTACACTATCAATTATTTTATGTAAAATTTGATTATTATCAATTTAATTGTTGAAATATAATTTCATATCATTTAGACTATTCATGTCAAATCTTATAATAATTGATTAACAATAAAAGGATAATTAAATGGTTTTTATTTCATGTATTTTAAAATTAAATATTACATAAAATTTGATGTATGTTAATTAGGTATAAAATAATTATTAATTAATATAAATTTTGTAATATAATTTATATTTAACACAAATGTATATCCTAAACTTGAACCTGAAAACTCTGTATAAATTGAAATAATTTTACATCAGTTACTTCACGTGTTTAATGGTATAGTTTGTGCAATTTAAAACCACAGAAATATGATTATTTTAGGAATCAAAAGACAAATGCTGCCAAGGTGTTTCTTATATGCAGTTTGGCATATAAGAAACGACTTGCGATATTGGGTGAGCATGGATGCGTGTAACAACTACTTGGAGAGTTGGAGGAAGTGATTCAAATCTATTCTTGTATGGTTTCGGTTGTTGGGACCATGATTGATGGGCGTTGGGTTATATACTATGTTGGAATTGGTAGGGATACAAGTACGGGGAACACATGCACAACTAGTAAAAATTATACATTGGATTGTTTGATTAATTGGGGGCTGGCAACTTCAAAAGAAAACTGGTGGAAGGAAACTTGTTAAACTGTGTAGTGATTTTGCTTTGGTGTGTCGGGACTTAATGAAACTGTTTTGGTTTGCAAGGTTTTAGTAAACGGTTTCATAGGTTGGGTGGTTTGTAGATCTTACTGTTGCATTATGTTATAGTTCTATTGATCAATCATTAGTGATATATCTAGGTCTTGTTGGGTCTTGATCAGTTATCAGTATTATACCTAGTTCTTATTAGATCTTGGTTAATTATTATTGTTACATTTGAACTTTATTAGGCCTTGATAAACCATAAATGTTACATTTGGGCTTATTAGGTCATAGTTAATCATTAGTGTTATAATTAAACCTTATTAGGTATCAATTATTAGTGTTAGGTTTGAGTTTTATTGAGCTTAGTCAATCATCAGTAGTACACTTATACCTTATTGGATCGTGGTCAACCATTAACACTACACCTAGGTCATATTGGATTTTGATCAATCATCAGTATTACACTTAGGCTTTATTGGTCATGGTCAATCATCAATGTCGCACTGAGTCCTTATTGGGGTTTAGTCAATCCTAAATGTTACATTTGGACATATTGAGCCTTGGTTAATTATTAGTATTACACTTAGGATTTATTTGGTCTTAGTCGATTATCAGGGTTATACTTGAGTCTTATTATTTAATTACCAGTATTACACATGAGTCTTATTGGGTCTTAATCAATCGTCAGTATTATATTTGGGTCTTATTGGACATTGTTCAATCATTAATACTACACCTAACCTTATTGTTCCTTAGTCAATCATTAAGGTTGCACATGGACTTCATTGGATCTTGGTTAATCATAAGTGTTACACATGAATCGTATTCGGTCTTACTCTATCGTTAGTATTATACTTAGACCTTATTGTACCTTGGTCAATAATAAATGTTGCACTTAGGTCTTATCGGGTCATAATCAATTATCAGTGTTAAACTTGGCCTTGATGAATCATTAGTACTACATTGGGCCTTAGTCAATCATAAGTGTTTCGCTCGGTTCTTATTAAGTCTTGGTCAATTATTAGTGATACACTTGGGTCTTATTGGCCATACTCAATTGTTGGTGATAAACTTAGGCCTTATTGGGTCCTTGTCAATCATTAGTACTGTGACACCTTCTACCCCGACATATATATAAATAAATAAAATATATAAAAATATCGGTAAACAAATTCACGTGGATAAAAGGTTCACATTCACTTCACTATGATTAATTAAAACTTATTAAAAACATATTCGGCTCAAAATAAGGCCATCAAAATTTATAAAAAAAATTTGTTAAATCAGTGAGGTAAAATAAAATAGACTAACATCATGCAATTAATATAAAAACATATGCCCCAATGTCATATCGTATCAGAGCATTGTGTCCCGACATCTTTCAGCACAAGATTCCTTAAAGCAATTCACCTAGTCATCTGCTCCCCCGAACACAAAGTTCAAGATCATCACAAGATCCAAACACAAACAACACACGGAGAGCGAGTTATCACATTCCTAACTAATAAAGAAGCAAGACAATTAGATATACATATCATATAAACAAAATAAAACTTACTTAAACATAACTCACGTAATTCCACCACTTTGTCATTCAAAATTCACTTTTCAATCATAAATCACACTTTTCAATCATCAATTACATTACACAAGAATCACACACTCCGATCAAGACATAATAACACATCAATTTCATAATAAACAATTAGCAAGCGTATGCAACAATTATGCTAATACTCAAGCCTATATGCAATGTGGTACCATGTCAGTGAAAAACCACCCTGAGGCGCTTAGGAGTACATAACAAGACACATCACACAATGGATACGTCAGGTCACTCTCACTAAGTAAAATCATAGGAAGACTAGTCAGGATCATGTTGTTTTGCGAGAATGCTCCAACCATGTGGGATCGGCACAAGCTTAAAGGAGCACTCAAATCGGGTGACCCCCAAGGCCTACACTCCGAAGAGTCCGTCAGGGTCTCTCCCTCCTGATTCAGGTCCATCCCTTAAAATAATTTTTTGCATGCAGACATTGCTCATGAATTATACAATACACACAACCTCACACTCATGTTTTAAACACGTTTAACACAATTGCACTACAATTTAACACTAGTTCCTAAATAGGAAACCTACACTTTCTCTTTAACATTGGTTCCTAAATAGGAAATCTACAATTTTTCTTTAACACTGTGCATCAACACTTTTCTCAAAATAACACTGGTCGGGTTATTGTACAATTCACAACTTACAACACAAGTAATGTCACATCAAGTGTTAACCACACACTTATTCACAGCCAAAACTCATTCACAATTTCACATCTCATAGTGTCACAATCCATCATCACATGTTTACACATATCTCACAAATTAGCACATGTTCAACTTTGCACTTATACTCAATCTCAATAACAATACTATAATCTCAAAGCAACATGTTATTCCACAATTCATCACATATTCCATTTATAACACTGCTCATGAATTATACAATACCCACGACCTCACACTCGTGTTTTAAACACGTTTAACACATTGCGCTACAATTTAACATTGGTTCCTAAATAGGAAACCTACACTTTCTCTTTAACATTGCACATCAACACTTTTCTGAATATCAACATTGGTCGGGTTATTGTATAATTCACAGCTCACAACTCAATACACACATCTCAATACACATGTACCTCGAATCTAACCATAATATTCTCAAACTCCAACACTTGAATAATTTTTGGAATCACACCATAACAACACTACAATATTATTTACATAAAATATTAATATAAATAAATATATAGCTAAATTTATATATATAAAACCAACAACATACATCATATTGGATCATGAATTTCAAAGTAAGCTTTCAATGTACCAATTCTAAATAATTATATGAACATTTTCCTATATATATAAGTATACATGAAATTCATATATATTATCTAAGAATACAACAGACAGTCTACTAGAAATCTTTGGTCAATTTCAAATATAATATTAATTTTAAACTATATAAAAAAAACTTAAAAACCATGAAAAGGAGAAAATACAAAATCAATATCTCACTCCCTCTTACTCTAAACCTCTACTTACTTAATTTCACCAATTCACGCTAATTAGACAGAGGTTCAATTTATAGGGTTCACACTCAATACAAGAATACATCATTTTCATAGCAATTTCTCATTGGGACATCAACTGGTTCATCAAACGTATATAATTCACACTTATAATTATAAGGATAGAATAAAAAATTGCAAAAATACCCCAAAACTCATTCTAATTGATACTCTAAGGATCCCTACACATGTTCTCACTAATCCCCAATAGTGAATAACTCATCCCTTACTTTGATGTAGTCGCTCAAGCGTTCTCCATTATCAATTGTGGCATTTCTGGTGTTCTCTAGAGCTCCTCCTCCGGTTGCTCTGTTAGGGTTCTCAAACGTTAGAGAGGATGAGATCAAGGGATTGAAACCTCCATTCCATGGTCCTACGTGCGATGCATATTTCTCCCTCCACAGAGATTATTTTCCATATCCAAACGGTGAAGACGTGCAGAAATGAATCGTTAACCACATATCACAAATTCGCGACAATCCAACGGTTGACGAGTTCGGGATTGTAGTTTTACCGAGACAGCTTTGGATTTCTGCAGGAAAGGAAAAGTTACAATGCGAAGGGTATTTATCTCAGCTTCGACGTGATCTCCTAATTCCCAATGGTGAAAAGGCTAGGAATTAAGTTTCGAACCTGGTGCTTAAATTTCACGATGATCCAACGGTGAATGAGTCCGAGATCGTCATTTTTTTGAGACAGGTCTGGTGGTCTACAGGAAAAAGAGAGGGTTTTGGAAGGGAAAAGGGGAAAAACAAAAATGAGAGGAAGATGAGGGGTGTAAAAACTGACCTAATACGTCTCTACTTATACCTAGGGTACTTACAACTTATTATTTACTCTATTTATTTATTTTTATTATTTTATTAAAAGAAACTCTATTTTATTCTTTATCAAATGAATAAATAAAATACCCTTTTTTTATATTTCCTATCAAACAATTATTTTAATTAATAAAGTTATTTCTCCTTATTTATTTAATTATAAAAACCTTATCATTTTATAAAACTCTATTTATTTATAAATAACAATCCTTTTTAATTTAGTCTACGAAAAATGGGATGTTACAAGTACTACAGCTAGGTCTTATTGGGTCTTAGGCAATCATTAATTTGCACTTAGTCTTATTGGACCTTGGTCAATCATAAGTAGTACACTTAGGTTTTATTGGGCCTTAGCCAATCATTAGTATTAGACTTGTGCCTTACTTGGTTATAATCAATCATCAGTGTTATAGTTGGGCCACATTGGGTCTTGATCAGTACTATTATGCGGGAGGGGGGGGGGGGAAGCCAGTCTTTCTCTTCAGGGGGGGGGGGGGGGGGAAGAGAAATGAAACCCACCGTTTCCTTAAAAGAATATAATAATAAAATAATACAAACCTCCCCCCCCCCATCAGCTTAACTCCTAAGACCCCTTTACCCCCCCCCCCCCCCATTTCCCAAACTTCCATTTTCTTTTTGTTGCAGCAGCCCACCCCTCTCAAACCTTAACTCTTCTTCCCCAAAAAAAAATTAATCTCTCAATCTTTCACTCATCTCCTTCCATGGTTCCGAAATTTTAAAGCTTTTTGCTTCCTTGAGCATTTCCTAACACGTGAAGGTGACGGGAGAAATAGGGGAACACTACTCATTTCCTTAGATTTTTCTATTCGATCTCTTTAAGGTAAAAATCTATGACCCATTATGTTAAATGAGTATTTTATAACACTGAATAGCTATGGGTTATGTGAAAAGGGTTAAGAACTAAGTACGGTGGTTGATCTTCCCAATAGCAGTGGAAGACATTGATTGCATTATTTAGGTGAGTAACTAATATACTTAGCGGTATTTTTAAAGTTCATTTTGGAGAAGCAAGTGTACTTCAGAATATATATATCTTTGGTGAGCTTTGAAATTTATTTTGAGATTTTGATAATATATATAAGGATGAATGTTGAAATATTTGTTTAATTTTATTTATGGTGAGTTCATGAATGATATTGCCGTTTGTTACAACATAGAGATAATGTAGCCTATGAATTGAATTCTCATAGTATAATTATATTGTCGTTTGCTACAACGAAGAGATAATGTAGCCTATGACTTGAATTCTCATAGTATAATTATATTTCCGTTTGCTACAACGAAGAGGTAATGTAGCCTATGAGCTGATTTCTCATAGTATAATGATATGTGCCGTTTGCTACAACGAAGAGATAATGTAGCCTATGAGTCAATTACTCATAGTATATTTATATGTTCTGTTCGCTGCAACGAAGAGATAATGCAGCCTACGAGCTAAATGTCGTAGTTATATAATTATCGTTCACCACAACGAAGAGATAATGTGGTCTATGTGCACATAATAGAATGAATGTTTGATTTTAAAGTAATTATTTTGGATACTAGGTTATGAGAAATTCTGAAATTACATTCTTTGAGTACATTGATTTCTAAAAGCAAGTGTATTTTTGTTCATTATTTATTTAATGTCATTATAACATTTCTTGGGTTGAAAAGACTCATGCTAAATGGTGCTCTACTTCCTGTCCACTTTGTACATTATGCTCTCACTAAGTCCTTGTGACTTATCCCCTGTTTTATTTCATTTTTCTCAGATACACAATAGTGGAGTAACTGACTTCCTGGGATTTGCTAGCGTACCCAGGAATTTGATTATCTTTTGGTAGGTCTCTATTGCGTCTGATGAATATTTTGGTTGTAACTTTAGTATAATGCAGCTATAGGGACCAGGGTAGTAATAGAGTTAAAGAGAATTCCCTTATTTTGAAATTTAAATGATTCTCTCTTATAGATATGATGAGGATGTACTTATAATGTTTTGAGACACTTGATGATTAGTACTTATAATCAATATTGTTATTTGTGGATATTTTGGACAATATGTTAAGGGTCTGTGTTGCGATCTCAGACCTTGATATTAAAAGGATGGAATGAGATATATTTATATAGATTTGTCTAGATACATTATGTGTTCTTTTACAGGTTATTTTGTATAGGGTAGGCTGGCCAGACTAAGGAAGTCATAGTCTGTGCGCCGGTTATGGCCCAAGGGTGGGTCGTGACAGTAAATTTGTAGACTTTTATAGTAATAACTATCTCAATAGAGCATTGTCTTTTAATTTCACAATTAATGTTTTCTTTCTTGTTTTGAATTTGAATTAATATTACCCAACCATTTTATTCTTGTTCATATTTTCTTTTTCCATGATTTCTTTTAAACTTTCTTTCCCTTTGGTCTTGCTTTACTTCATCCTAGATGCAAATTAAGATGTGTTTCTCCTCTTCATCCTTCCATTTTGAATATATAAATTGGCTTTTGTTCTTCCTTTTTTTTGTTTTTTTTTTTCTGCTAAAGACTTCTTCCTTGTCTCTTATTTTTAGAATTTGATGTATAGATTATTTTTAGTTCTAATGTGTTTTTTGTTTTCTATTGAGTGTAGGGGACTTGTTTTGGAGTTTCTCGTTTCTTAGCAAAGAGTAAACAATGAAAGATTGAATGTATCATTCAACGATTTCTACAGAGTTTTGCTTCAGAGATTTTCTTGTTTCTTTATGATGTTTTTTCATGCTCCTACTTGAGGGTGGAAACTGTCTTTTATACATTTCAATGAAGAATTTATTACAGGATTAGTGGTAAGTCTTGAAATGATCGTTGTCTCACACATGGGGGTGAGGCGACGTGGCATGTTATGATAGGAGAGGAAAGGAATAAAAGTAGAGGGAATAGCATATGCTCCTTTTCCACATCAAAAACAACCTTAAAGGAATATTCTGTATAGACCTTTTATGCTCTTTTATTTTTTTCTTTCCTTAAATTCAAATGTTAGAAATTCAAATAAAGAGAGACAAAACTGAATTTCAAAACAAAGAGATTGTGCACTGCTCTTTGCGACTAATATTAGCTTTTCGTACTTGATTGGACATCACATAAAAAAGTAGAAGGAGATAGTAAGTGACTTATACCAATTGAACGCAAGTGACGAAAACACTTAGTGTGTAAACACCAATTTTCCTAATGAGTGGACACTATTGGTTTTACAATGCGTTGAACACTGATTATATCTTAGCACAACCATTTTCACTTCAAGCACGAACGAGATTTGTAGATAACGAATAGGCCCTTTTACTAAGTTGGTCATGTTCACTTAACATCAAGTTATTAGTTTATCAACAATTTATACTTTTGTAAATATCAAAACCTAGGGTGAGATAAGTCATCCATATTAGTGGATTGTCCATACCTAACAATTACTTAATGCATATAACTTATCTTCTCAAAATAACAAGTTCTTTTCGAAATATATGCATTATTTGGTCCAATAAAGACACCATAAGAGACTAAAGCGAAACTTTTTAAATTTTGGAGACCAAGCTAAAACCTAATATATATATATATATATATATCTTAACTAATAACTACCGAGACTAACCAACAAAAGACATAATTAACTTTCTAACAAGATAGGATTCTATACACATAATTTTAATGAATGTTTTTAAACAACACATAAAAACTCTATTACATATATTGAAACATAACAGTCCAAAGTTTAATTAACTCTACGCAATACACATTCACCCACTCATTCTAAAATCTCAATAATCAATGTTCAAACTTACACGATGCAAATGTAGTACACACAATCATGTATCATTATTTCATCATCCATAGTGGCTACGATCTGAAAACCAATGCACACAAATGCTTCACCCCTTGTACAAAATTTATTGATATTAGTGTAATTTCTTTGATGGTATTTAATTCTTTACACTCAAGAATGGTTTGAACATTAATAGTACTCCAAGTCCTTCAACAATATTCAGGGCAAGGAAGACAATATGGGTGCCTGCAGTTAAATGTACAAGAGTGAGCTACTATCAATATAGCTAGCAAAAGAAAACATGTCCCTATTGGGATTGAAATCCACTGTCACCTTTATTTATTGAACAACTACAACCATCCTATTCCCATCCACCAATAAAATTAAGCATATATGAAGAGGTTAGACTAAAGTTCAAACACTATTCTAAAGTTGCATTTTCATTCTTTAGTTCGGTTTCATGGGAAAAACTCTATGTTGTGAAGGAAATGGTCTATTATGTTATTAAGGAACAATAAGCGACCCAGAAATTACAGTTAGATTAATGATTCCCATATTCAGTAGTATATGAATAGAATTATAGAAACCAATTCAAACAAATTAGTTGATCAACATACCTGGCAGGAAAAAATCATTTATATGCTTTTGTGACCAAGATAATCTACATTGACAAGGACCAAAATTAGAAAACTGGATAGAACTTTTAGGAAGTCATTGCAGTTAGAAAGTGTTGTTGATCAATGCTATATGGCATACTCTCAAGTCTCATCAAAAATATTTTATTGATGAAACATTTGTTAACTATACCATAAAGTATAGAGAGTATCCTCAGTTAACTCTAACTATAACAGACAGGGCTCAAAGTATATATTAATTAGAAATAGGCAAGCTACATAAACCTATAGACAGTTTGGTTTGAAAGCAGTAACAAAACTTATTGATGCCAGTACATTTCAGATTTTTATAGTATGTCCTTGTCCTGAAAAATCATTCTGAATAACAATATTTTCATTTGAAAAACACTTCATGATTAATGAGATAAAATGTTACAAGAACACGACAGCGCCATCTTATGTAGCATATCTGTTCGGTAATTACTTGTATAGCTTTTATTGACTCCCTTAAATGTGTACATAGGTATATCCTTAATGTTGAAGGCAGTCTACTTGTATGCCTAAATTTTCAAAATGTTGTCCACCATCACCTCTTGCAAAGTAATTAAATTTTTCCATAATGTGCCTAAAATATCTACGCGTATTATTGAACCACCAAGAAGTCTAAAAATCTGAATTTTGAAAATCTAGAATACATGGATGACAGGACCATGTCATATATGAACATATATAACATGGATTTTTAGATGCGAGTGAATTAAGATATGTCTATATAACTAATCATGTACAGTGGATAAAATTCAAATGCTAAAGAAATAAAATGATCACTTACAATGCACCGGCACTAGCAGGACCGATTGTTTTGAATATTGACATACCCGTCATAGCGATACTATTAGCTGTTCCCCTTTGATGTTGTTTCTGTTTTCCAATTTAACATGCCATATTAGCCTCAATTCTATAAAAAAAATAATCTCAACTTTTGGAAATAAATGAAAGTTAATGAAAGGAACCAAAGATTTACCACAGCTTTATTTTGCAGAAGGAATAAACTAGTTGCAATTGTCTCCTACATCCAGCAACAACAATACAATTAGGCAAGTTCACAATGAAAATAACATTTTTCAGTAAATTAAACTGTATTCTTAGTGAAGCCAATTCAATTCACTTACATCCTCAATATCACTAATGAGTGGCTATACAGAGAAAGAGCTACACTTACAATCATAACATTCTTCAGAATGGAGGCAATATTGATCACTATGTCCAGTGTGAAGCCTGACAACATTGTCATGAAGGGAAAACATTGCAAGAGAGGTATGGATAACACCTACATATCATGCCAAATAACAAGAAATATTAAAAATAAAAATAAAATGCTTAATCAAAGTAGTTGCCACATAAGGTGGAAGCTAACCCCTGTTATGCGAACTAGATTAATGGGTCCACAAGCTTTTTGAACTGATCGGTACAGTGTAAGCTGGAAGATTAGAATAGCAACACCTGATCAGTTGAAATGAAGTCAGTAATTAAGCAGCATATCTATTAACTAATGCAAAAGGAATACACTGCACGTCTTTGATCCTATGTTAAAAGGAAATAAATTAATACAATTCAAAAGCTGATAAGAAAAACTCCTATCTAAACAAGGTAGAATGTATTATCTAAACAAGCTTACTTATATAATCGAATCAGGAACCTATAAAAAAATTTCATATTATGTCAGTAATGTCTTAGCTAGTTGGATGATTATACAGTTACTTGCCTAATTATCATTTTTTTTTCTATAGAAAATGATAAAAGAGCTATCTCACAGAAGTTATAGTTACAACATGCATGAGTTTTTTAAGGCAAGTTTGAAATCTGAATAAATCTACACCCACTTAAAGTTTTGTTTGATCTACTTAATCAAAGAATTCAAGATATAATGGTATAGTAACTAATTCATCTTTGTGATTAGATTAATTCAACAACTAACAGAAACATCAGATCTTTATGTAAGAGCAAAACGTTATTCTATTGAAGACAATTAAATAAGATAACTACATGGAATATACTAAAAGCTACAAACTTACATTGCAAAAAATGCTCCTAGACTAACCAACTCGACTTCAAAAACGAACACTAAATTATGATCATTATCTAAATTTGTCCGAAGATCCCAATTTTTGAAATTCAAATAAATGCACTCAATATGACCAGTTTACAAACAAACACTAAATTATGATCATTATCTAAATTTGTTTGAAGATCCCAATTTTGGAAATTCAAATAAGTGAAGTGCACTCAATATGACCAGTTTACAAGAAATCCCTGGAGGAAGATACCATATGACCTCTTGCCCTTTTGTCAACGAATAAAAACTTATGTGCAATTGCAATCCTTGAGATAGAAGGTTACAAAGGAAGTGTGTCTGTCCAAAATTAATATATATCTAGAGATACATTTTTGTGAAAAGTGTACCTGATATTGCAAGAACATTACCAACATTATCAGTTGTAAAGTTCAGACCACCCAACCTTAAAGGACTCAAAGCCCACAATGAGAAAACCTAGGATATAAATGAACAGTAGATTATCAGAATCAGGAGAGAGAGTCAAAACAGAAAAATCATTAGGTAGGAACATTACCTCCTGGTAAGCAACATCATGTAGTGAAAAAATACAGTAAACAATGATAGATGACATTAAGGGCCAATTTCGGAAGATGCTTTTATCTCTTTGGATCATTCTGTCTTTGTCTGCCTCACTGCTTCCAACTTCCAAAGCTTCAACATTTTTAGTGGACTCAATGCTATCTTTGTGGTTGTGAAGAGTCTCCTGCAATGATGCAGATATTTTAAAATAAAATAAAAATTATTTATGTGGATGTTTTATTTAGAAGAATTAAATAAGAAGTTAAATAAATATTTAAACAATGGAAATTTTAATAGAAAATGGTAAGAATTATATTTTTCACCTAGATCCAGTCTCTTGCTTTGATATTCCTATAAGCTGTTGAACAAATAGTCCAAGGAATTGTATCAAAAAAGCTTCAAACCTCCAAATTCAGATGTTTTTCACAAGTTTATTGTGACACAACCACATATCATGTATGCCTCCTCAAATATAGGTTTACCTTCTGTAACATTCTGAAATTTTAACCCTAGGAAGTAAACCCTGATATGTACCTTGTGTTATGCTGAGGGAGGAATATTGGCTCGCCATTGGAGCCTACATATTTTATCATTTTTTTAAATATTCCTAGAAGCATGGTTATGTTTATATTTTTGCAAATAAGCCTCTTAAGGTACTATGTTTATTTTCAGACATAAAAATTAAATTTCAAGGTGCTATATTTAATTATAAAAGCAATTTTTATTTATATTCTCATGCCTATTTAAATTAAGATATTTTTTTATGCATAGCGATTATTGCATGTTTTCTTAATGTAATCGTGGTAACAAGCCAATAACTATTATAATTACTTTATAAAGCATAAGTTGTGTCTATATTTCCTTTTAACGGTTTAAGCTACATAATTGAGTTTTAACTGATGAGCTTATATTTTAAATATTTTACTATAATAATTAAATGATACTTTTAAATTATTAATTACTATGGTAGCTCTTTTTATAAATTTAAAGTATGTTATTTTAAGCTATAGTTACTATAATAGCTTATTTTATGAGTTTAAGTGTAAGTATGAAAGATATTAAATAAGTTGGTTTTATTAAACTTAAATTGTTATAATGTTTTACTAAAATTAATCTTTCCTAAACCAAGTATCTTTTTTTTTTTAATTATAAGCAAATTTTTAAAATTTCAGTTGTTATATGCTACTCTTTAACTTTTAATTTGATATCTTATATCTCCTAAAATTAATCTGTCATTCTTGTTTTCATTTTTACTGAAAATTGAAAATGGTGATAAAAATGTATTTGGTTGAATTTCTGTTTTCATTTCCAGTAAAAATATTTTTCCAAACGAATCAAAAACTGAAAACAATAAAATCTCATTTTCAGTGTTTTCAGTTGAAACCATAAATCTCATTTTGGATAAAATAAAAACACGGTGGTAAAAAATGTAGTATTAAGCAAATATAAAAATACATCTCCTTTTGAAAGCGCAGTATTTTTATTTCTTGGAAGCAGAAAACAAGAAGTCAAACCAGATATATTTTCAGAATTCTAATCTTTTGAAAATAAAAACAATTTTTAGAGAATGAAAATAAGAAATAAAAACAGTAAAAATACAGACAAAAAACACCCTAAACTTTCTTTTTTTCCTCATAATACCACCACTCGTTGCTCACCTTCACCTTATATAATTTAGTTTTTCCAATATTGCTAACAGAACCTCACGTTACCACCTAACATCATAATCAATTTCATTTTCCTCTTCGCACAGTGTACATCAGTAGACAAACACAACTTTCTTGAATTCCCTTTTGCCAGAAACCTTACAACTTCCACCAAACCACTACACACACCACTCAATTCAATCTCCACCTTACTCACCAAACCAAT
This sequence comes from Glycine max, assembly GCF_000004515.6. Lineage (NCBI taxonomy): Eukaryota > Viridiplantae > Streptophyta > Magnoliopsida > Fabales > Fabaceae > Glycine > Glycine max. The sequence goes on along the minus strand of NC_016091.4, from coordinate 15,528,885 downwards.
AGCCGCAAGATGCTACCACACCACCACAATCTCAACTCCTCTTCCTTCTCGATTTGGATTTCCTATTGCTTGCCACTACCAATTTCCATAAGCCACCATCAAGCCAAAATCGTCATTCCCTCTACCTCCTTTCACATATTCTAGCCCCAAAATAGTCATGCATGTGAAAACCTACTGCTCCCTTCCCCTAAGTTGCGACTTTGTAACTCAAGAAAGCGTTATTTGCTTGTCGTCAAAGCTTCGGATCACACTGTTCTTGCCCTTTTTGGCGTAGGAATTAGAAAGGTCATACGCACCGAACGGACAACCGTGCTGAAAGTTACGTTAATCGCAAGTTCAAAAGGAAAAATGCAGAGAAGCTCGAACGAACACCGGAGAGTAGTCAGTAGAACCCACCTCAAACAAGGTACGGGGTGTGTGAGATAATCCACTTTAGAACTGTTAGTGTTAGGAAGTCTCACATCGCCTGCCTCAGTCTTTGGGGTACAACTTATATATCTGTTGGACAACTTCACTTAATGTCAATTGGTTTTAAGATGAAATCTAACATGGTATCAGAGCCTATAGGCTGTCTTAGTTCTCTTCGTCATGTTGACGACTCTCTCCGCCATTTGGAGCCCTAGGTTAGGGTAGCTCATAGAGCTAACCCATTTGGAGCACCTCCGTCAAGTGATTGGCATCGACGGCTGCTTCCCTGCCTGACTGGTAGGTACAGTTCTACGTGTCCCCTCACGCTCGCACCCGATCGACACTCCACAAGCTCTGACGGTGTTTCTTGAAGAAGAGGATCATCAATGCGAGGGAAGGTCGAGAGTTCAAGAATGAGATTTTGGAAACTTTCAGGTGGAAGAGAATGAGGTTATAAAGAAAATAAAATTCCAAAACTTTAAATTCTTCATAAATTACTTTCTTCAGTTAAAATTCTCTATCCAAACGCACTCTTAGAGAATTGTATCGAACGTTAAGTGAGGTGTGGAAATGTAATTGAGTATATATATATATATTAGTGTGTGGTCGTTGTGTGTGTGTCTATGTGGTCGTTTACTAATTATACAATTTGTGTAAGTGGGTGTGCGGGATGACTTGGTTGTTTCCTATGTGTGTGTCTATGTGGTCGTTGTGTGTGTGTGTCTATGTGGAGATTAAATACTGACTTGTACTAGGGAGGGGTAGTTGTCCAATTAGGAAAAAATATAATTGAAGAGTCAAGCAAACTAATCAAGTTGTTCACTTAACACTAATGGAAGGAAAATGAGAACCTAAGCTTTGTGACATAACAAAACTGTGGCAAATGGACCTACTCTTAATAATGGGGATAAAAGATCTAAGTAGCTGGAGTTCCTAGATTAACCAAGGTTTGATGTCTTGGGATTATATTAAAAGATGTCTGAAAGTTTTAAGTGTGGAGAGGTTAGGTAAGACAAGAAAGGAATTTAATTTCTGTAGTGATTGCTGTCAGAATTTGACAGCAAAGGAGCCGTCTTCTATCAGCTCTTGTATAAAGGTCTGGAAGAATTAAGAGCCGCCATTTTAGGATCTTTTAGTTTTGAAAGTCCTATTTCTACCCCCAGTGATTTTTAAGAATACACAGGATATTTGCGGAATATATATATATATATATGCCAAACATGTTGAAAGGACTATTATTAAGAATTTTAATGTGGTTCTGTTCTGTTTTAATTACTTTCGTGAGAGCAACCTATAACGAATTAGGATCTATCTTTTACAGTAATTTAGTTTCAGATGTCCTTTGTTCAATTTAATTGGTCCCATAATTTTTAGGGTCAACTAGAATATTTGGTGAATACTTTGGCGGGACATGTCAAATCTGTTTTGGTGCAGTGATAATTTTGTTTTAACTATTGTTTGTGCTAATTTAAGAAACTTAAAGCTTGAACCACAAATTGAGGCCATCTGATATGTTTTTAGATACCTAAAAAGGATACCAAACCAACCTTTCCCGAGCCCCTAACTCCCTAAAAGCTTAGGAAAAGATAGGAACAAAAACTATGCCAAGGAGACATGCCAATTCCTTACTTAAATAGCTTGTTCTGTATTGAAACCAGAACCGGTGATAACTTAAAATAAGTGACTTAGACCTGTGTTGTCAAATAGCGGCTATCACGGCGCTATCACATTATAGCATAGCGGGTTTTGAGAAAAACGCAATCGCGGCAGTGTCATGTTGTGGACTCTGCGAAAATCACAATTGTCGGCGCCTTATGCATTGCGAAACCTCGTTGCATCGTTAATTTCTGACGAGGTTGAATCCGGAGAGAAACTGCATCGATGGTGACGGCGACGGTGTGTTTAGGGTTCATTGTTTTCAAATAGGAAGCTGGGTTGGAGCGGATTGGGGATTCGGGTCAATGCGGATTACAGTTATTTTGGGCTTGCAAAATGCAGACAAGGGCCCAACAGTAGCCTTACTTATTAACTTTGTTAAAAGTTAAAACTCTTTTTACTTTATTCTTTTTACTTTTTACTTATGGACTTGGGCATGGCTTTTGCGTTATTAGCAGGATGCTCTATTCTTTTTTACATTTTACTTATGGATTAGCTAATCCATATGAGTTATATCAAAATTAATTGTCATAAAATTTATTATTTAAATTTACATGAACATTAAATATACATTAAAAAATTTAGTGTTATATATATTAACATTATTTATTTTATAACAATTGACCTATTAGCTCAGTTGGTTAGAGCGTCATGCTAATAATGCGAAAATCACAAGTTTGACTCCTGCTTGGACTATTAATTTTAAATTAATTCGTAAAATATATTTTTGAAAAAAATTAAAAAAAAAACACTCACAGAATCCGTATGGGGCTTACGGATTAGCCAATCTGTATCCCTTTTATAGAAGGGCAAAACGAGAAAATCGTGCAATTGTTGGGTGTAACAACAATTTTGCTGGGTGCATGTAGCAATTTCCTAGAACCTCTCATTTCCTCTGATTCTTAGTCACCATGTAGCCTTCTTCCTTCTTTGTCCAGCCTTTTCTTTTTTACAGGTAATGTAACAACTTTTTTTTTCTTTCTTTTGTTTAATACTCCACCTTCTTCTTTGCCCATGTCATCCATCTTATACCCAACCTTCTTATTATATTCTATAGCGGATTTTTAGCTTTTCACAATTTTCCGCGATCTGCTATTGACAACACTGATTTAGACTAAATACTTTGGTAGCTCTCTAGAATCAAGTCCTAGATTTTAAATGCCTTTAATCTGGCTTAGATCTCATAACATTTTGATTACATTACATTTTGTTTCTTGTGTGATTTTTTTGGCAAATAATTGACGAAGGTATGTCTGCCAAGGATTGTGTGATTGATCAATGTTATGAGCAGAGGATGACAAGGTAACCTCCTGTCTACTCTATTCTAACTGATATTTACACAAAATTCATCTTTGTGCTTTCATTCATTGCAGTGTTATTTAATTATATTCTATGGAAGGTGAATTTTGTTATGATAACAGAATTCACAATTGTAATAACAGAAAGCTAAAATGGTTGTAACTAACTCTCGAAACCATCCTATCACAGCTAGGCATAGTTTTCCAAATACACAGGACGTTTGGTGCTCCTTATGGGCCTTCCAACATGGGCCTCAGGTATGTCTTCATATGTGTTGCTATCATTACCTCCACTTGAGAAAGTCACCTTGTCCTTAAGGTGATAAATGTCGCGAAACTCGTCCCATTTCTCCCAAGTTGTTTCTTTTGGAGCCAAACCGAGCCACTGTACCAAAACCAAGCGGGTCGGAGGATCAGTGGAGGAATCAGTTTTGGAGGATGGTATGGAGAGAGGCTCCAGCACAGGTTGATTTTCAACAACGGTAAGAAGTAAAGGTTCTGGATTAGGAATGAGTGGACCATGGTGTGGTGGAAGGAGTGAATTTTTGAATTTTTCAGCAACTGCAGATGATAAGCTACGTTTCCAACATGCTCTAGTATCAAGAAAGGACCGAAGTAGCGTTTGACAAGCTTATGAGGGGCGGCACCGATGACAAAGAGCTGTCGATAGGGGCAAAGTTTGACGTAAACCCACTGCCCAACCTCACAGTCCACATCTCGCCATTTCATATCTGCATGTTTCTTCATAGCGGCCTGGACTTTGAGGAGGCGACGTTTGAGAGATGCGTGAATAGCATCCCTTGTGGACAGCAAAGAATTCACAGCTTCGTTGTTAGATGACCCCAAGATGTAATGGGGAATAGAAGGGGGAGGTTTGGCATAGATGACTTCGTAAGGAGTCACCCCAGTGCTGGAATGAAGTGAAGTGTTATATGAACACTCAGCAAGAGCTAAAAATTTCTACCAATCTGAAGGTTGTGAGTGGACGAAGGAGCGAAGATACTGCTCTAACACACGATTCATCACCTCTATTTGGCCATCAGTTTGCAGGTGGTAAGTGGTGCTTATGCATAAAGAAGTGCTGCTGAGTTTGAAAAGTTCCTTCCAGAAGGAACTGATAAAGATAGGATCACGGTCAAGAACCAGACTACGAGGCAGACCATGGAGTTTGCAAACAGTATCCAGAAATACAATTGTCACCTTGAATGCAGTGAATTGGGGTGGAAGGGCTTCGAAATGGATTCCCTTTGAGAAATGATCAACGACTACCATAATAACTGCGAATCCCTAGGAACAGGGAAGATGGGTGTTGAAATCGAGGGAAAGATCCTCCCAGATGCCGAACGGGATGGGTAAAGGCTAAAAGAGGTCGGTCAGCCGTCGGGTGACAGTTTTGAATTGTTGGCAATTATGACATTGCTGAATGAAAAGTTTAACATCACGTCTCATGTGGTCCCAAAAGAAATTGGACTGAATGCGGTGGAGTGTTTTAGTGATACCCAAATGACCTCTGATAGGGGTGGTATGGAATTCGATCAACAAGGCCTTGATGAAGGGATTACCGGAATTCTACCAGATGGTGCCCTTGAATAGAATCAGCCCATTGTGAATTTGAAAGTCTAGGTATGCAGCATGGTCTGCCTGAATTGAAGCAAGCTACGATTGAAAAATTGGACTCTTCTGAAGGGCTTGTTGTAGTTGTTCCATGAAGACAATGTTGGGTAGGGAAAGAATGAGACACTGACCCTCGGGAAGTGGTTCAATGCGGGAAAGAGTGACCGTCACGACATTGGAAACACTGGTCTTGTACTAGATTATGTAATCATAATCCAGTAATTTGGCGAGATAATATTGTTGCTTTGGCATTTGAATGACTTGGGGCATCAGATCCTTGAGGCTCCTGTGATCCGTAAGTATAGTAAATTGGTGGCCGAGCAAATACTAGCACCATTTATGGATAGCAGTGGTGATAGTGTGCAATTCGCAAACGTAACTGGATTCGCATTGCATTCTGGAGCAGAACGACTTACTGAAGAGCATATCCCTTAACAAATTTGCAATAGAAGCCTGTGAGACCAAGGAATCCACGCAAATCCTTCTGATTGGAGGGAATGGGTCAGTCTACAATAGTCTTGATCTTGGATTGCTCGGGTTCAACTCCTTTGCCGGAAATGATGTGCCCCAAGTACTTCAATTGTCTCTGGGAGAACAAACATTTGGAGCGTTTGAGGTAGAACTTCCCTTGCAACAAGGTCTGGAAAATTATTTCCAATTGATGAAGGTGTGACAGCAAGGTTTCGCTGTAGACTTGGATGTCGTCAAAGAATACAGCGGTGAACTTGCACAAGAATGGTTGAAGGAGTGCATTCATCATGGCCTAAAAAGTTTAAGGTGCGTTGCATAGGCCGAAAGGCATTACGTGGTACTCGTAATGACCTTAATGAGCGCAAAATGCAGTCTTCGCAATGTCGTCATTGGCCATTAAGATTTGATGAAATCCTTGACACAAATCAAGCTTGGAGAACCAAGAGGCATGGTCGAGATCATCCAAGAGCTCATCGATCGTCGACATCGAAAAGCGATCTTTCACGGTGATGGAGTTGAGACCCGATAGTTGACACGCATATGCCAACTTTCGTCCTTCTTGACAAGTAACACTGGGGACGAGAAGGGGCTATGAATGAGTTGTATCATGTCTGAATTGAGTAACTTCGACACGTGTCTTTATTTCAGACTTCAGGAAGTAAGGGTATCGATAAGGACGGACATTAACGAGGTTAGCCGAGGGTAGGAGGTTGATGTGATAGACGATCTTTTGAGGAGGTGGAAGGTGAGTCGGTGTCTAGAAGATGGGAGCAAATTTGGTAAGGATAGCTTCAATGGTGGGTATCGGGTGAGATGATTCTGCGGGTGGTTCAGGTTTGGAAACGGGTAACAAGGACAAGTGTAATAAGGCAGATGTGGATCAGGTCTAGAGAAGATGCTTAACCTATGGGGCCGAAACGTTTGTAGGCCCAGAAGCAATGTTAACGTGAAGCTCCACAAATTGGCCCAAATGGGTGAATCACATAGTAAAAGTGATGTAATCAGTAGTTATCGGGCTCAAATGCTTAAACCATTCAATTCCCAAAATGACATCGATTCCACTAATGGGAACATGTGGAGAGTCACTGTGAATGTGTGGTGCTGGATTTGCAGAGCTATCACATGACAAAGTTGCCGACAATCCAGAAAATAGCCATTGCCGACCATTTCACGCAAGGGGGAAGTGTCTTTTGTGGCAAGATTGAGAAATTTGGCCACACAAGGTTGGATGAAGTTATGCGTGCTTCCGATGTCAATTAAAATGGTGAGACGAGCGTGGTTGATGAAACCGTAAACTCGAAATGTCTCTAGGGCAGGGAGGCCAGAAAGAGCATTTAAGCTAATGTGAGAGGTAGGTGGAGTAAGGTCCAATGTGGTGTGGTGGTCTATGAAAGGGGTTGTAGTCTCGGATGTTAAGGAATTTAGCGATAAATCGGGATGATCGGGGTCTGCAATAAAGAGAAAGACGCCGCCCTTGCAGTGGTGGGTGGAGCTCCATTTGTCTTCGCAGTTGTAACAGAGGCCCTTCTCCCGACGAAAAGCCATTTTGTCGGGAGTGCGTTGAACAAAAGGGGCCTTGGGTCTGGGTGAGCCGGAAAGTGCCGAGGAGGGTAAGGAAATAGGACTAGGGAAAGGGGAGGGTTTATAATTGCGCCGACGATCATTGATCTTGTTCTCCTGAAGCTTTGCAAGAGCAGTGGCTTGAGGTAGGGAGATGGGCTGCAACGCCTATTCTTCCGGGGAGAGATTAGAGATAAAGCAACTGAGGAGGAAGTCCGATGGTGCGATTGACGAGTCGTTCGAACTCTGTCAAACATTCTTTCACGGACTCGTGATGAGAAAGCTTGAAGAGAGCACCCTTGGGGTCGTCGTAAAACGAAGGTGCAAAGCGTGACTCCAAAGCTTGAAGGAGACCAGGCCACGATGTGATAATGTCATTACGGAACATCCACTGGTACCAACTAAGGGCAGGGCCGTCTATGTAGAACAAGGCGACGATGATGTGTTCTTCGTTAGGAGTACCTTGGTAATAAAAAAATTGGGAGATCTTGAAGATCCATCCCATCGGATCGTGACCGTCGAAACGGGGAATGTTGAGTTTGACGTGAGGTCGTTGTGGGAGATGGTAAGGGGAAGTCAGAGTGGATACGGTGGTGAGTTGGTTGAGATGGTCCAGAATGATGTCGACCTTGTTGGCTAAGTTAGAATGTTTGTCGAACAAGGAATCGTGGTGGAGGGTCAAGCACAAGATGGCCTTCAAACGATCCGTGGTCGTCTTGCGGGTGGTATGGTCGGTCATGGTAGGTTGGACCAATTGTTATGAGCAGAGGATATCTCCCTTGTATTTGAGGACAAGGTGACCTCTTGTGTACTCTATTCTAACTGATATTTACGCAAAAGTCATCTTTGTGCTTTCATTCATTGCAGTGTTATTTAATTACATTCTATGGAAGGTGAATTCTGTTATGATAACAGAATTCACAATTGTAATAACAAAAAGCTAAAATGGTTGTAACTAACTCCTGGAACCATCCTATGATAGCTAGGCATAGTCGTCCAAATACACAAGACGTTTAGTGCTCCTTATGGGCCTTCCAACATGGGCCTCAGGTATGTCTTCATTCGTGTTGTTATCAATCAAGGACTATTCATTGTGTATGAGATTGTCTAATTTATATACTGTGATATTTTTTTCATGTAACTATACTTTGATAGCTTGTGGCAATTGGTATCACCCCATTTGTGTGAATAGAAAATGTTGTACAACCTACCCTCAATAAAGATGGAGATGAGAGATTTTGGTTTGGAAACTTTGCTAAGGACTAGATGTCCACTAATTCTCATGAATTCTTGAGTGAATCAATTCTTTTGAAAAAACCTTGCCAGGGACTAGGTGCCCACTAATTTTGTGAATTTCTGAGTAAGCCCTTTCTTGAAAATTTTGCCAGGGACTAGGTGTCCAACAATTTTAAACTGGTCTCACCAATCTTTTCTTTTAGTAGTACTTTGTCTCATGATATGTAAATTATGTATTTACCTGTAAGTGAGTGCCTAGACCTTTGGCCAGGGCCTAGGTGTCCTTCAAAACTCTTTTCTCATATGCTAGCTCTTTTGAGTTTTTTTTTTTTTTTTTAAAGGAATCATTATATAAATACTCATGGTTTGAAAAGTTTGTGAAAGATCTTAAGGATGAAGAAAAATATTTTTGGAAAGATAGATATTTCATGGATATGGGCTTATATCCTAAAACCCATCTCCCGTCCTCTTATCATGGCTGCTAATAAAGGGAAATACTTAATAATTGATCATGTGTCATGACATCCCAGGACTCAATGTCCACCCCCAGGCTAGGTGTCATATCCAGGCTTAGTGCCACTCCCATGCTTAGTGGGATCCCAGGCTTAGTGCCACCCAAGTCTCTGGGTTATTCCCCGGCTTAGTGCCAAGGGTGCCATATAAATACTATCTTGGGGTACCCACATACATAATGCATTAATTACAAGATAATTATTGACTGATTTTATGATCATGCATGACATTCATATTAGGTGACTAATCTCTATTGAATGATTGGACACACTTGTGACTAGATGTGTTTTGAGTTTGAATTCTATTTTTCCTCATACACCTGTTGAATGTAATGGCAATGATGGTAAAATGCTATGAGTGCTAGAAGTGTTATGCTTAGTAAGGAATTGATTGTGCTTGAAGAAGTAGGATCTTGAATGATAATGGTGTTCCGTATTTGGATTATACTCTCCTAGTTATATACTTGCTTGAGGTGATGGTACAATATGTGTATTCCTATGAGTGATTAATATTTCCTGCATAGTACAAATTCAATCCAGGATGAGGTGTGAGTTAAATAAATGGGATACAGGAATTGATGAAGAAGTATTGTAAGTATATTGCCATAGATAGTATAATATTTACGTTTTGAATCATGTTGTCTATGGGGAACTGCTATTCCAGGCAAATGGCATTCCCTAGTTGCATCATGTTATGTATGTTACATGTTCTTTGGATTTACATCTCACCCCCCTTTTGTTTCTTGGTTGTGGCCCTGCTTGATCACAAGCAGGGGATAGATGAGCGACTTGGCAAGATACTTCTAGATCTAGAAGGCAGAAAGCTCAAGGCAATTAAGAAGATGAGATATCTCATGTGAATATCCTCCCCGTCAAGATACCTTGGTCGGTCACAAGTAATTAGGATAGTCACCTCAGCGGTTATGTTTATATTATTTATGGTAGGCGTCTGGGATTGGGCAAATTCTATTATTAATGATTGTTCATTGGTTTGTTGGATTGGAGCTAGTTATTTTATTTGGAGGAATGTATTTCATTTATTCAAGTATTTCATTCTACAAGCCTAACATACTTACTTTCCTATCTTGATCATGAATGGAATCCCTTTATTTTAATGCACGTCGTTATTCAAATATACTTTTCCCCAAAACTTTATATTCCTTGTGTTTAACGGATATTGATGGACAACGACTCATCCCTCAAGTCTTATTCAAAAGTTTAGTTGATTATTGACAGAATTTCTGTTCGCTTGTATTTTCATATCAACCTATAATTGTGCATCTGGTACCCGTGGTATGAGTAATTTGTCTTTTATATTTTTCCCACTACGAAGACTCATACAGTCATACATGTATATTTCATTTTCAAACTTTTATAAATTGAAACACATGTTTAAAGAAAAAAAATTCATGATTTTACCAACTTTTATAAGACAGATCATTTCCTATTCTCAAACTTAAACTAGCTAAGTTCCAATCCCAGCTAGCTAGGTCCTTGCACCTTCCTCTACCCTATCTTGTATATCTTCCTCCATATGGATTCTAAACTCCGAAACCTCTTACCATATGTCATCTGATGTTACATCCTTGATGAAACTCCTACGAGGCACTAGGCCTATTTGCACTTCTCAGTTATCTCTTTTTCTAATGTTTACTACATTTCTAATCTCACGTTGAATCTTGTTTTTGTTGGTCAAGTGTATGATTCTGGTTTCTCAGACTTATTTTTCTTCTACCCCTTTCTATATACAGAATTCTCAATCCCGGAGGATGATTGGGAAAGACATAAATAAGCACACTTTATAAATTTTCCCTGCACTAGTGGGTAAGCCAGGCCTTGGCACAACGACAAAGACTAATGTTTTGACTTTGCTTCAATTTGGAAATATATTTGACTTAAAAATAACAATGGATACAGATTACAACAGGTACTGGATAAACCAGGACCTGAGTTGAAAGATTTCATACATACATCAGAATGTAGATTATATGTCAATCATATTGATGTTTAGAATAAAAGTAATAAAAATCGAAGAGGGTAGATGAACTGATATACATACTGGAAGCCAAATGCAAGCAATTGCTGATGCAAACGCAAAAGCTGATATTATGAAGCACGGCAAGAAATATGGAAACCTGCATGGAGATTCATGTTTTCACAAATGAAACTCAGCAGTCAGCACAACAACAAACCAAACAGAAATTTAAGGAATAAAGAGGGAAAACAAAATTGAAACAATAACAAAAGCCTTATTATACTAGGTGAAGTCGGCAATATGGAAAAATACAGAATTGAAACAAGTTGTTTTTTAAAATTAGAAAACAACAAAAATAAGCATACCTATCCCAAAAGGAACCCTTTGGAAATATATGTGGGTATTTCAACACCGGCTGTAATAAAAATTTCACAAAATAAAGCCATCTAGTAAGTAAAGGATTTGATTATATGTACAAATTGAATTTCAGGCATCAGCATTCTCAAAACTTGAATTGAAATCATGTCTCTCAAAACAAGTCACTTTATGTCCATGTACAAAATCCATGGCTTTTTCTAAAGAAGAAACAAAAAAAAAAAAAAAATTACCTGAGCCAAATAACCTCCCAATGCTGGACCAATGACTAAACCTACTCCCCAAGCAGCAACCACCTAAAATCAGATTACACTTTGAATAATTTATAATTATGATTGACACATGCTTCTTAAAAATGATAGTAGACAAAGGTTGGTGAGGCTTACTGTTGAGAGTCCAAGAGCCTGCTCCTCTTCTCTGAAAATTTCAGTAGCATAAGCCTGTTAATAGAAGAGGTTGTGGTATACATATATTAGTGTAAGCTATAATTTGATGGAATAACGGGGGGTTACATAAACAGCTATGAAATTGCACAAATTCAAACTTTTAATTTTGGCCTGATGCCATTAGATGAAACATTAAGTTGCTAAGTGCCAGCTTTTCGGGGGTTGTACTATAGTATATAAGGAGATAGAACATGACCTTTATTGGTCCAAGTAAACCATTTAAACATCCAAGAAGAAATCGCATGCTAACAGCCATCCAAAGATTCGTGCTAAGACCAAATAATGTGTTGAAAATGACACTGAAATCAAGTATGCATCACAAATGTTATGAGGAAGAAACATTGTATTGTATAAGTATAGCATGAAAGAAAGCATTCACTTCAGTGAAATGTATACATACACAGTGATAATCCCTATAATGATAACAGGTTTTCTACCATAGCGATCAGAAATCATACCCCACAATATGGATGTCAAAGACCTGCCAAGCATCATTGATGATCCTACAGCATTTCCACGGTCACATGAGGACCAGTAAGGACTTGTAAAATAGAGAAGACACCAAAAAATGGAAGTAAAAATAGAAATCCTACCCACATATCCAGCATAGGTACTTATGTCTTCCTCTGTTTCAGCAATATTAAAATCCTTCACCTGAAAATAAATATATATGTTTGAGGATGCATATTATGTGGAGCGGTGATAGAACTTTGAATGTTGAAGATTGGCTGCTAATTAACTTGATAGGCATTTATATCAGTTCATGAAAAAGCAAATAATTCTATGTGGAAGCCTAAATTAGAATTAGTAGTGGTCTCATTATAGAATTGAAATTTTTCATTCACATTAACAAAAATCCTCACAAGCTACACTTTATTCCAATCGATTTCTAGTCAAAACATCCAAATGATCCAATTCATAATGTAACATCCCAATTTTCGTAAACTAGATTAAAAAGGATTGTTATTTATAAATAAATAGAGTTTTAAAAAAATGATGAAATTTTATAAATAAATAAATAAGGAGATATAATTATTAATTAAAATAATAATTTGAGAGAAAATAAAAAGGGTATTTTATTTATTTGTTTGATAGAGAATAAAATAAAGTTTGTTTTTATAAAATAATAAATAATAAATAAATAAATAGAGTAAATAATAGGTCGTAAATGTCCCTAGCTATAAATAGCAGCATGCTAGGTCAGTTTGCAGATTGACTCCTCAGCCTCCTCTGCCTCACAATTTCGTTTCTTCTTTCTTCTCTCAAAACTCTCTCTTTTTCCCGCAGACCACCTAACCTGTTTCAGAAAAACGACGATCTCGGACTCGTTCACCGTTGAATCGTCGTGAAATTTGAGCACTACGTTTGCAGTCCAATTCCAAGCATTCTCACCGTTGGGAATTTTGATATCATGTTTGAGCTGAGAGAAATGCCTTTCTCATTGTAGCATTTTTCTTTCCCGCAGAAACCCAAAATGGTCTCATTAAAATTACGATCTCGGTTTCTTTAACCGTTGGATTTTCATTAAATTTGGATATGTTTTTCGAAATTCAATTGCGTACACTTTCACCGTTGGGATTTGCGAGATAATATTCGTGGAGGGAGAAAAAGGAATCGCATGAAGACAGTACAAGTGGAGGTTTCAATCTCTTCTCCGTCTCTCTGACGTTTGGGAATTCTATCGGAGCAGTCGGAGGAATAACTGAAGGAATCTCAGGGAACCGCTATCGCTGTCGGAAGACACGAGTCCGCTTAGAGGTAAGGGATGAGTTATTCACAATTGGAAATTAGTGAGAACATGTGTAGGGATCCTTAGAGATATCAATTGAAATGAGTTTTGGGGTGTTTTTGCAATTTTCATTTTATCCTTATAATTATTACAGTGAATTATATATGTTTGACATACCAATTTTTTTGAAATTGATATGCTATTGTGTTGAGTGTGAATCCTATAAATCGAGTACTTTTTCTAATTAATATGAATTGATGAAATAAAGTAAGGAGAAATTTAGAGAGAGATATTGATTTTGTATTTTTTCTTTTTCTTGTTGTTTAGGTTTTTATATATAATTTTAAAAAATTAATATCATAATTGAAATTGACCAAAGTGTTCATATAATTATTTAGAATTTGTGCATTGAAAGCTTACTTTAAAATTTGTGATTCAATATGATGTATGCTAGTTTATAGATATAGAGGTAGTTATTTATATTAATAATTTATGTAAATAATATTGTAGAGTGTTATAGTATGATTCCAAAAATTATTAAGTGTTGGAGTTTGAGAATATTATGGTTAAATTTCATGAACATGTGTATGTTGTACCTTATGAATATCATTGGGAATGTTATGAGATGGTTGATGTGATGTTATGAGATGTTAAAATGTGGACATGATATTCGATTGTGAATAAGTGGATGTGTTAACACTTGATGTTACATTAATTATATCGTGAGCTATGAATTATACAATAACCCGACCAGTGTTTATGCACAGTGTTAAAGAGAAAGTGTAGGTTCCTAGTTAGGAACCAGTGTTAAATTGTAGCGCAATTGTGTTAAACATGTTTGAAACATGAGTGTGAGGTCATGGTATTGTATAATTCATGAGCAGTGCTTATAAATGAAATATGTGATGAATTATGGAATAATATGTTGCCTTGAGATTATAATATTGTTATTGAGATTGAGTAAAAGTGTAAAGTAGAACAGGTGTTGAATTGTGAGATACGTGAAAACATGTGATGGTGGATTGTGACATTATGAGATGTGAAATTGTGAATGAGTTTTGGTTGTGAATAAGTGTGTGATTAACTCTTGATGTAACATTATTTGTGTTATAAGCTGTGAATTGTACAATAACCCGACCAGTGTTATCTTGAGAAAAGTGTAAATGCGCAGTGTTAAAAAGGAAGTGTAGGCTTCCTATTTAGGAACCAGTGTTAAAGAGAAAGTGTAGGTTCCTATTTATGAACCAGTGTTAAATTGTAGCGCAATATGTTGTACGTGTTTAAGACACGAGTGTGAGGTCGTGGGTATTGTATAATTCACTAACAGTGCCTGTGTGCTAAAATGATTTTAGGGGTTGGACCTGAATCAGGAAGGAGAGGCCCTGAAGGACTCTTCGGAGTGTAGGCCTTTGGGGTCACCGGGTTTGAGTGCTCCTTTAAGCCTATGTTGATCCCATATGGTTGGAGCATTCTCGCAAAACATCGTGACCCTGACTGGTCTCCCTATGATCTTACTTAGTGAGAGTGACCTGACAAACCCATTGTGTGGTGTGTCTTGTTATGTACTCCTAAGCGCCCCAGGGTGGTTTTTCACTGACATGGTACCACATTGCATGTAGGCTCAAGTCTTAGCATAATTGTCTCATGCGCTTGCTAATTGTTTATTATGAATTGAGGTGTTATTATGTCTTGATCAGAACGTGTGATTCTTGTGTAATATGATTGATGATTGAAAAGTGTGATTGATGGATGAAAAGTGAATTTTGAATGACAAAGTGATGAAATAATGTGAGATATGCTAAGTAAATTGTATTTGGCTACTATATGTTGTTTTGTTTCTCTCTAGTAGTTAGGAATGTGATAGCTCACTCCCGGTTTGCTGTTTGTGTTTGGATCCTGTGATGATCTTGAACCTTGTGTTCGGGGGAGCAGATGGCTAGGTGAAGTACTTAAAGGAACCTTGTGCTGGAGGACGTCGGGACACAATGCTTTGATAGGATGTGACAGTGGGGCATAAGTTTTATATTAATTGCATAATGTTAGTCTATTTTATTTTATCTCACTGACTTAACAAAATATCTTTGTAAATTTTGACGGCCTTGTTTCGAGTCGAATATATTTTTAATAAGTTTTAATTGATAATAGTGAAGTGAATGTGAACCTTTTACCCGTGTGAATTTGGTTACCGATATTTTTTATATATTTTATTTATTTATATGTCGGGGTAGAGGGTGTGACACATAATCTCTCAAGTACATCCCTCTCATCAGTAATTCATTATGATTGCAACACCCAAATAATTTGAGTTGATAGTTGTGAGATCAGCCAAAAGAGAAAGCAGTCACTTCCAACACAAAATCTGTTATTCCTTTAAAAGTGAAACAAAAGTTAATGCTGAGATTGATCCAAGTACACTAGATTAGTAGATCTGCATCATGAAAATTAATTTTTAATTTTTTTAACATAATACTACATCCGGTCCTTTTTATAAGAAACAAAGTTTTAGTGCTTGTTTCTTATAAAAAGGACTGGATGGAGAAATTGGTTATATATTGAATTGATACTCAAATTAATTTTTGAAATAATCAAAATAATTAGAAATTCTTAAAAAAGTGGTGCACAATGCATAAGCTTCTTTACTTCATTTTTAGTCAAAATTTAAAAGTTCAAATAAAAAGCTGAATTTGAACAGGAAACAAAAAAACATATATATTACACTACATACGTAGACAGAACATCCTCCAAGAAATAACAATATCACAAAAATCAGAGCTGCATCATATGAGAAGTGACAGTAATACCCAGTAGAAATTTACACTCACCATGAAGTAAACAAAGGGAAAGAATGATGCTACAGGCAAAGCTGTTCTTGATTAAAAGAGAGAGACATCAGTAAGAAATGTAGAAGCTGTTTCAATCAAATGAGTGAAGAATGCATAGAAGCAAGATAACATAACATGTTAGAACAAAACACTGATTCTAGTTTGAAAATGGTAAACTGAATTGAAACCATAACAAATTCAAGACATAATCTTCCCATACAACCCTGATAGGAGTCACTCCATTTTTGAACTAAGTTATACAGATACAGATGTTAAGGAGAAAGATATGAAACCGCCATACAGTTCAATCAGTCACTACTAAGGAGGGTTTTCTTTTTCGATTTTCTCAAAAGAAAAGAAAATGATTTGCTTAGACTTATAGTTATTAAGGATTTGCAAGAGTACAACTTGAAGAACACTAACTAGTGTTCAAACTTTGGCTGAAAAGATGAAAGTCTTTTAATTTATTGCAGTCATAAATCAAAAGTGGGGAGTAATTTTGAGTTTTGACGATTTCTGCAACCTTTTTAATATCACATTAGACACTGACAAAACATATAATATAGATGATCACGTGACATGTTCAAATAGAAAATAAGAAAATGCTAGAATAATACAGCATCAGCAAACTTTAGCACTAAATAAAACCAACACGAGAGAATTTTTTGGAACAGAGTTCAAGTGCTTACTGCCACATAACACCGCCAGCCATATATAAGAAAGATTTCTAAAGGAAACATCCTTTTTGAGCTCCTTGGCTTGATCCACCTTACAACCAGGACAATTCTCATGATAGTTTTTCTTCAACAATGGTTTTTCAAATGTCTCCTCTTCCATCTTTGAAAGACAACCTCACTTCTTGTTTCATGAAGATTCCTCCAACCACCCCAAATCATATATATTATAACATATATATTAGTACAAGGGGTAAAAGTCAAAAACAGTTTTGCCCTAGTGAGTCCAGACAGGATAGAGTTTGAGTAAATTACGCTAACACAGGTTTGCTCAATTTTCCTCCAATATTGCTATCTTTCTAATCCTTATGTTAACTCATCTCAATTATTTGAAATACATTGGCCTATTACCCCACCTCATTTTTTTTCAAAGGGAGGAGCTAAAATCCGATGCATAGGAGTTTATCACAACTCATGTACACATTATTAAAACTAATTGAATTAGATTTCTTTCTTGATATCCTATATATCTCACATATATTAGGTTGAAACCTTTTATTATCTAGAAACATGTTATACTATAACTTTTTTTTAAGTATAGATTATAAATATATTTTACAAAAGACAATGATACTTGAGATAGTAAGACTATTATAAACACAGAAAAACTCTTTTTTTTTTTTTTAAATATTAATGCAACAACTTACCTAAACCTTTACTTGAGACATCTCACACCTATTAATCAATGTGTTTCTCAAGAAAATTAAATTAACATCCACCGGACCACCTCTGTATAGGCTCTCTAACGATTTGTAATAACGTAAAAAAAATAAAAAAACTAGAACAATACACAATCTCAAAAGATATAAAAGAAAATTAAAATAATTTTATTAACATTCATTATTTCCCTTTATCTTTCAATGTCACTTATCTTTTTTATACTTTTCTTTTGTGTTTTATTTTCTCTCTATGCATCTTCTAGCATGAGTGTACATGTATATTTTCCTTATAATATTAAAGCACTCTATGCATAATTTGATCTATCTTGTAAATATACAAGACTGTGGCCTTTTTTTCTTCTTCTTAAAACATGAGTTATCTTTATAAATAAGTCGCTCACTCTCTTGTCACATCATTTTATTGAACAATAGTAACTTTGTCTAGAAATAAGGCACGGCTACTGTCTTTTTCTTACCTATTAAAATCAACATATATATTATTTATTATTTAAGGCTTGCATTTATTTTATAAAATAAACAACAATAATAAATGTATGCACAGAAGTTGTTGGCTCCATCTATAATCTATATAATAAAGTTAAAATACATCAATAAAGTGAACCCAATCATATTAAAGGTATCTAATAATTTTTACATGCTGATGTGATGTGATAAAAAAAGCAAAAAAGTTAATAACACATCTTTTAATATACTTTTTAAATATAATTTTCAACCTATGTTAAATTTTACATTATTGATTAGTAAAAATTATTTTATGCATAATTTTAACCGTAATTTATAAAAAAAATTATCATAAATAATAATATATGATATGATGGCAGTATAGTTTTTATTTTTACTTTTACACTATCAATATATTTTAATTAAGTTCTATTTTGTTATTATTAGATAAAAGTGGTATTCACGTCTCTTAATAGTATTTACATAGATTTTACTTAATAATAAAATATATTAAAATAGTACATAAAAATATATTATAGCAATTTTCAAAACGTAAAATATAAAACTACTGCCATTCTATTTGTAGTGTACAGAGATTAAAGGAGAAGAGAAATAAAAAAGAAAGCTACGAATATTATAAGTTGTGTAGTTCAACATTGATTCCTTCAAGATTGGTTCTGATATTATATAAACTTAGAGGGCGAAACAATAAAAATAATCTTTTATATATAATTATGGTAAAGGTTTAAATATATTTTAAAAATAAATTTAGAAAGAAAAAACTTAACCACCTTAAATGGGTTTACTTTCTTTTTAGTTCCATAATTTTAAAAAAATACTTATTCCTATTTCATCTCATTGTAAAAAGTCGCCACACAAATTGTGCATTCAAACCCAAAAATCAATAAGAAGGAACTAAAAAAATATATTTTTTAAAATTAAAAGACTAAAAACAGCAAATTTAAATTTAGGAGAAAAAAATAATAATAACCCAATTTTGAAATTATATATATATATATATATATATATATATATATATATATATATATATTGTGACATATAAGCATAGGTTCCATAAAAAAAATTAAACATGTAATTTCATTAAAATAATATATTTTATTACATACAAAATATTTTCACTACTATAAAAACATACAAATACAAAATATTACATGAACTTTTTTTAAAGAAATTAATTTTTTTAAACTTCAATGCTTGAATAAGTTAAAATCAATGATTAAAAGAATTTTGAAAATTAGACAAAATTAAGTTATAACCAAAGGAATTGAATTTTTTTTTCCTTCTCGCATTAAAATATTTTGTTTTGGTCCCTTCAATCATAAGGTCCGCTGTCATTGACAAATAGGCCTCAGGGCCGGCACTAAATTCACCATTTTGACAACTCAATGACTTAATATCCTTACCGAATCAATTACTTCTCCATGTTTTGCAAAATGGATATATTAATGCGAAATCAAATTAAAAGCTTGATACAAACTCTTTAAATTAATACTCGGTAAATTAATAAATTTTATAAAATAATAAATTTGTTCGGTCTCGACTTAAATCAATGTAAAAAATTAAAAAATTCGATAAAATAATAAGATAATAATTTTTCGTGAGATTCTTTTATAATTTTCGGTTCTAAGAAAATAAAAAATTAATAATTCATTGAAACTGAAAAAAATATATTACACCCTATTAAAATATGATTCAATAGTTGTCTGTTTTTCTTTAAAGTTCAAGTTTATTTGGAGTTCATCTCTAACTTTTCTTATTGCATCCAATAGCTTATTTTTGTATTGTATCATAAAGTTGTGAAGAGTGTTCGACACCATAAGTGTTTTCTGAGTATTTAGTGTACTTCAAAAGTCATTATTGATTTTCAATGCATATGAATACAATAGTTACTCCTTTACGTTGAGTCCCAAGGTTCGCTGTAACGTAATTTTAAGAGATATAAACTAATTTATTTTTTTATTTGGTATGCACAATATAATTACTTAAAAACTCTTTAAATTAATAATTATTAATTTATCGATAAATTAATAATTCGCTAAATTAATAAATTTATCTGGTCTTGACATTATTAATTTATAGAGTTTTAACTGTATCATATTTAAAAAAAATTGGACAGATTTTAGTTACTGTATTGAAAAATTTATACTTATAAAAGTTTTCTCTTTTAAAAAAATGAAAGAAAAAATTATTTATATTAAAAACTTTAGACTTGTAAAAGTTTTCTTTAAAAAAAAAAAAAGAAAGAGAGAAATTTTTTTGTTCCATATCAATCCTACCAACCATTCAAACATGGTATGTCAAATAAAATAAAATAAAAAAACGCGAAGAACTTACGGAAATTAGTAGGTACTAACCTAACCTACTAGGTAGCATCTCCTGTTCTCTAGCATTGGGCCCACCACATGTGTAGAAAGTTCGACAACGTTTTCTTGGGCAACGTGTTCGATATTTTGGAAATTTTTACTTACTTGGTAAAGAGGAACATCGTGCGAGGCAAATTTACCTCAGAGGGCTTGTTTTAGAAACATTTTACCAAATAGGGTTTCTTTTCAAACTTATGACAGACGGGGTCTGTTATGACGTGGATGCCGCCATTGTTGCCGGCGGGAAAGCTTGTACCGCCATTGACAACTGCGGGAACAAGGATCCCGCCATTGGCAACTGCGGCACTCAGCCTAAACCGCCAGTACGAACGGCGGGACAGGAGAGAGAGAGGCTGTATCGCTGATAGCAACGGCGGGACAGGAGAGAGAGAGGCTGTACCGCTGTTCCTCCTGGCGGGACATGCCAACGTGGCAGTCCCGCCACTGCCACCTGCGGAACACCTTCACGTTTCAGGCTTGCAGTGATGAGAAGCTAGGTAGGTGCAGGTTCTGAAAAGCCTATTGCATGTTCTGAAAAGCCTATTGCATGAACGTTAAAAAATTTTGAACGTTGAGTAAGTTTTCAGCTATAAAAAAAATTGGTTGAAGTTCATTGTTTACGCTTACATTTTTCTTTACCTGTGTTCTATTTCTCTTTGTTTCTTCTTCTGTGTGTGAGAGCTTACTCTGCTTGCGTGTGCTCGTGGTTGAAATTTCTTTGGTGCTTGTTGCTGTGCTTCCATTTCAAGTGTGCCCTTACTCTTATTTTCACATAAATTCCTGGTAAGTATTTTTTAAGTAAATCTGTTAATATATATTATAAGTTTAAGTTAGTTCTTATTAAGAAATATTCTAAGTTAGTTAGTATGTAAATAGTAGGTTAGTTATTATTATCAAAAGTTCTAAGTTTAAATTAAGAAATATTCTAAGTTAGTTAGTATGTAAATAGTAGGTTAGTTATTACTATGAAAAGTTCTAAGTTTAAATTAGTTAGTATTCGTAGGTATTTTTTTTACGTATTAATAGATATTTGAATGTTAGGTTAGTTAGTATGAAAATATTATTTGGTTAGTTAGAATGAAAATTTTATTTAGTTATTGTATATATTGTTAGATATTATTTGGTTATCATTACTGATTTGGTAATACGATTTTTTGAATTTTATTTAGTTATTGTATATATTTGGTTGAAAATAATATTTGGCTGAAAATTTTATTTGGTTATTGTATATATTTGGCTGAAAATAAAATTTTGCAGAAATAATATTTGGTTGAAAATTTTATTTAGTTATTGTATATATTTGGTTGAAAATAATATTTGGCTGAAAATTTTATTTGGTTATTGTATATATTTGGCTGAAAAAAAATTTTGCAGAAATAATATTTGGTTGAAAATTTTATTTAGTTATTGTATATATTTGGTTGAAAATAATATTTGGCTGAAAATTTTATTTGGTTATTGTATATATTTGCCTGAAAATAAAATTTTGCAGAAATAATATTTGGTTCAAAATTTTATTTAGTTATTGTATATATTTGGTTGAAAATAATATTTGGCTGAAATTGAAAATAATATTTGGCTGAAATTATTATTTGGTTACTGAAAATATTATATATTTGTTTAGTTAGTATAAAAATATTACGTGTATATATATATATTTAGTTGTTGTATATATTATTAAATTTTATATATGTGATATTAGCTTTTGTAGTATCAAGTATATATTTAGACGGATGATACTTTAGCCTAATAAATATATATACATGCATGATATTTAGGATGACACAAGGTAATATTAGATTTTTTATTATTAGGCACAAGTTAATATTAACTTTAGGTATATATTTGTAAATTATAGACACACGGAAATTTTTAGTTTTTGTAATATTAAATATTTGACACTTAAATAAATAATTGTAATATTAGACACTTGACACACGTAAATTTATCTTTTAAGTATTATAATTTTGTATTTTAAATAAATGAGCTGATAATTTAATATTATTTGAGTTAATTATTTTTAGTTAGAATGTTATATATATTATTTGTTAGTTTTAATTTGTAGGTTAATATCATTTGTTATAGAAAATTTACGTGATTAAATATATGATACATTGTACATTATTATTATTTTTGTATAATAAATAATTAGTTAGTCTATATTTTATTCAATTATTTATTAATTAATTGTAGAAAAAAAATAGTAATAAATTAAAGATTGCTTCACATGTATTTTAATTTATGTATAGAATATATTAAAAATTGGCCAGTTTGATTTTTTACAAATTTATTGTTATATATTTAAAGTTTACTAATAAATTAAAGTTTTCTTCACATGTATAATATTTTATTTTGTAGTAGCAATGACATCTTCATCATCATCTTCATCACATATCAACATTAAGTCTGGCCCCATCGATACTGATGTATTATGGATGCAACCTAAGCATGTTTCAGAACATGTTTGGAATGGGGAAGAAGAAAGGAAATTACATATCAGACGCGCTGTCCCCACGTATCAAGGGGAAGAACAAATTCCAGAGCAAATTTTTCCTTTTCTTCAACAATCTGGTTTCGGGTGGATTATCAAAATGGGATACTTAAAAATAAATGCCTCACTAATTAGTGCTCTAATAGAAAGATGGAGGCCGGAAACACATACGTTTCACATGAGATGCGGAGAGTGTACTATCACTCTACAAGACGTCTCTGTGTTGTTAGGTATAAGTGTGGATGGTTTACCATTAATCGGTCCAACAAATCTTGATTGGGCTGATTTATGTGAGGAATTATTGGGAGTCAGACCACAAGAAGGTGAAATTAAAGGTAGTGTGGTTAAATTAAGTTGGCTGGCTCACCATTTTGATCAAATAAATAATGATGACGACGAAGAACAAGTACGGAGGTTTGCCCGTGCATGGATACTGAGATTTATTGGAGGTGTCTTGTTCGTTGACAAAACCAGTAACAGAGTTTCGGTAAGGTACCTTCAATTTTTACGTGACTTTGAAGAATGTGGCAGATATGCATGGGGAGCTGCCGTACTTGGTTTTCTATATAGAGAGATGTGCAGTGCCACCGATTATAAAACTAAATCAATCGGAGGTATGTGCATCTTACTACAATTGTGGGCATGGGAACGATGTCCAACCTTGGCTCCAAAGAGGACTCCTTCCCAAATAGAAAATACACCACTAGGGCACATGTGAGTCATTTTTAACAGCGTCTTTCATTTCAATAGAATAAATGGTTTTAGGGTATATTAAATTTTATTCTTTGTAGGTGGCTGCGACGTGGAAACCAACATATCGGCAATGATGATGTGAAAGTTTTTCATCGCAAGTTGGATATTATGAAACGTCATGAGGTAAGAAGCATGCTATTGTATTTGTAAAATAAAAAATTATGTCTTATTTTACTACAATGTTCACAACTATGTTGTTATATGCAGTTTGTGTGGGAGCCTTACCCATCAACCGTTATATCATTGTTGCCTCCCGTTTGTTTAGTCGGAAGTATCGCGTGGTACGCGGTGGTGCCACTAATTTGTTTCCAAGTTATTGAGTGGCACCAACCAGACAGAGTCTTGAGACAATTCGGGATGCAGCAACCAGTTCCAGAGTCTCCTTCACAACCCCTAAACATTCATGGCATAACATTAAAGGGGAAACATGACAAAAATTGGGGGCAATTATTCGCCCCAATGATTCAACAGTGGAATAATCGACATGCATTTAGGGTCGACGCTTATCCCCGACAAGAAGGCCTATTGAGTTTTAACTCGGACTACATGGTCTGGTATAGGTGAAAGACAAAGATGTTTGTTGACCCAGAAAATGCAAAGACGGCTACATTGGTATTTTTTTATTTTTTTTCAAATTTTAAGTTGAACTTTTATTTAATGATGGCCATTAATTTTCTTACCCTTATAAATGCAGGGTGAAGTTGCGGAGGCTACATGGTCTGGTATAGGTGAAAGACAAAGATGTTTGTTGACCCAGAAAATGCAAAGACGGCTACATTGGTATTTTTTTATTTTTTTTCAAATTTTAAGTTGAACTTTTATTTAATGATGGCCATTAATTTTCTTACCCTTATAAATGCAGGGTGAAGTTGCGGAGGCATTACAATACATGGTGTCTCCTCAAGGGAGGAAAACATGCACATTTGATGATCTTGTGCCTTATGTGGAAAAAATTACAATTTTATCCGAAGAGCAAGAGAGAGTCACTGAGCCAGTGTCACATGGTCCAGCATCAGAGCGTCAATTTCCCCCACAACAGTTTCACATGCTTCAGTCAAGTATTGAAACTCAGGGGATAGACAGAAGAAGGGACACTGTTGAAGCGGAAGAATATTCCCAACAAATGGCGGAGCGTGGCCATGGAATGTATTACACGCCACAAACATTTGCTGAGTATCCGACACAGATGTATCAGTATCCTTTTCAGGGTCATGAAACTGATACTTCTGCAACCCAGCAATCGTTCGGTGGTTTTGCGGAAACACAAGCTCATTTTTCATGGCCCACAATGACCCCTTCACAGCAATATCATGGGCCAATTCCAACACCTAATGCCCCGTTAGGAACACAATGGAATGTACCGGGACAAATACCTAATACGGGTGACTTATTCGGTGTTGATTTGCGTCACGCATTTTCTGCGGAGGCTGACGAAGAAGAAGCGGGGAGGCATCGGGGCAGAAGAAATCCTGATCGCCAAGCACGAAGATGGGATCGACCATGTGGCACATCCTCACGGCATCACGGACACCAAAATGAATGATTTGCATGTCTCCGTTGATTAAGGCTTTGTTGTATATTTGTAATTTGACATTCATGCCGTAATGTATGATATTCAGTTTATTAAGGCTTACTTATGGATAGAATTTATGTCGCGTATCAAACTATAATAATCAATGAACCCTAAACCAAATAACAAACGTAGCCAAAAGGAAAAAACTAATGTTTCTAAGTAACGATGAACTTCAATGTGAACTAAACCCTAACCCATAAAACATAAAAAGTATCCCATAACCCTTAAATATGAAACACTAACCCTAACCTATAAAATATAAGCACTTAGCACTAAACTGTTCCGAAATAAACCCTAATCCTAAAATAAAAACCTAACCCTAACCCCTAAAAGTTAGCCCTAACCCAAACATGTTCAGCACTAAACCCTACCCCAAAAATACAAATAACCTAAACCTCACCCATAAAAATTAGTACTAAACCCTGAAATTTTCATAACTAAACCCTAACCCTTAAAATAAAAAACTTAGCCCTAACCCTAAAAAATAAGAACTAAACCCTTACCCTTAAAATAAAGTAATTTTATTTCAACTTCTAAATGTAATTTTATTTCATTAGAAGTACACATTCAGAAAAAAGTAATTTTATATCAACTTCTAAATGTAATTTTATTTTTCTAAAAAATAAGAACTAAACTCTAACCCTTAAAATAAAAAACTTAGCCCTAAGCCCTAAATTAAATAAATTAACCCTAACCCCTAAAATAAATAACCTTGCCCAAACCCCTAAGAATTAGCCCTAACCCTTCAATGTTCAGCACTAAACCCTAACCCCAAAATAAAAAAGCTAACCCTAACCCCTAAGAATTAGCCCTAACCATTCAATGTTCAGAAATAAACCCTAACCCCAAAATAAAAAACCTAACCCTAACCCCTAAGAATTAGCCCTAACCCTTCAATGTTCAGAAATAAACCCTAACCCCTAACCCCTCAAAAATAAGAAGTAACCCTAACCCTTCAAATTTTAAAAAATAACCCTAACCCTAAAATAAAATACACTTAGCCCTAACACCTAACAAATAAGAAGTAACCCCTAGCCCCTAAAAAAAAAGAAGTAACCCTAACCATTCAAATTTTAAAAAAATAACCCTAACCCTAACCCTAAAATAAAAACCTTAGCCCTACCCCCTAAGACGTAACCCCTAACCCCTCAAAAATAAGAAGTAACCCTAACCCTTCAAATTTTAAAAAATAACCCTAACCCTAAAATAAAATACACTTAGCCCTAACACCTAACAAATAAGAAGTAACCTCTAGCCCCTAAAAAACAAGAAGTAACCCTAACCATTCACATTTAAAAAAAATAACCCTAACCCTAACCCATAGTTCTAAACACTAAAACCTAAGGCTTAGACATTAAACCATAATGACTAAGTCCATAGTTTGTCATTGTAGATAGTTTAAAAAACTAAGGTAGACAAATTACTTAGACACTAACATTTCTAACTAATGATCAACACCAATGTCACTCAACCTCAATTGATCCACTCCATTTATTTCAACATCTAAATGTAATTTTATTTCATTAGAAGCACACATTCAACAAAAAGTAACTGACGATTTCATTGAAGACCAACAAGTAAATACATTCAACAAAACCTAAAGCAATACAAGTCAGTCATGTAACATACATAAATCAATTAAATGAATTACTCCCACGGTCAGATTGCATTGGACATCGGCGTCTATTGTGCCCTTCAGCTCCACATCTACTACATTTTTGTCGGTGGTCAGATGGTTCGACCCAATCCATCTCATTCCTTATCCTTGTTGATTTTGGCCGACCTTTCGCACGAATTGTAGTTGGGTCAGGGATTAGTGTCCATGCCTCATCAGAAGGAGGAATTGCCGCTTCATTCCCAAGAGGCCACCACTGTGCGGAGTATGCTTTTAAGATGTGTTCATTGGTGTAAACAACATCTATATATTGGTAGTAGTTCATGCTCACGTAACCACAAGCTGCAATAATGTGTGAACATGGATAGTGAAGCGCAGAATACCTTCCGCATTGACAATAATGGCCATTCAAGTTAACTGCCCATTTTTGTCCGCCACGTTGCGTTATAGGATTGAAGGTCTCCTCTACTTCAAACCTTGTCGAGTGGATATCGTACACGCGAACGATGTGCGAACAAGCTTGTTCTTGATTTTTCCTAAGTTCTGTAACAAGCTTAGAACAATAAACTTGGCCTTCTCTTAATTGTCTTTGGGCTTGGCGACCACGATCAACAAAGTACTTTCGGCACCTACTATATGTTGACTTGACCAACGCTGTTATTGGAATGCTGCGACAATCTTTCAACACCTTATTCACACATTCTGATAGGTTGGTTGTCATGTGACCATATCGTCGTCCAGATGTATCGTAAGCCATGCTCCATTTTTCCTTTGAAATGCGATCAATCCATCTTGCTATGGCTGGACTCAGTTGACGAAATTTTTCTAAGTTTTGATCAAACACATGCTTGCAAGGAGTGTACGCTGCATCAAATTTGTTATCATGAAAAGTTGTACGTAGACATCAAAGTCAAATTAAATTAATGTATAAAATAAACCTTACCCAATTTCTTGAACATCTCTTTTTGTTTCGCGTTGTTGAATTTGCGATTGAAATTGCTGGCTATGTGTCGGACGCAGTACACATGATAACCGTGGGGAGGTTGCCAACCAAGATGTTCGTTAGCGACAGCAGACTTTATACTCGCGTGACGATCAGATATTAGACAAATTCCATTCTTATCTGTGACGTGTTCACGCAAGTGGGCCAAAAACCATGACCATGCTGTTAGCGTCTCGCCTTCGACCACGGCGAATGCTAGAGGAAGAACACCACCATTTCCATCTTGCGATGTGGCCATTAACAAGGTCCCACGGTATTTGCCGTATAAATGTGTGCCGTCAACTTGTATGATTGGCTTACAGTACTTAAAAGCCTCTTTGCATTGACCAAATGTCCAAAATACTCGATGAAACTGACGATGTTCGCGACTTACCCTATTACCAACAATAAAATCGTCATGTAGTATTTGAAAGTAAGAGCCAGGAGAATGATTTTGCATGTGTGTTAGCCATGACGAGAGTTTCGCATACGACTCTTCCCAATCGCCATATTCAATTGCAATCGCCTTTTGTTTGGCCATCCATGCTTTTCTGTATGAAACCTTATAGGAAAATTCACTATTTATCCTTTCTTGAATCAATGAAATTTTTATTGATGGATCCTCTCTGATCATGCCTGTAATTCAAATAATAAAATAAAATTACAAATTAAAATAACAAATAACACAAAAGTAGGATAATATGAACATAAAAAACGTACCTACTACGCAAGTCGCAATTAAATTTGAATCAAGCTTTTCATGGTCTTGTGTCATAGTCATATTTAGACATGTGTGCGGTCCACCCCATTGTGTCACTTTCTATGCATCAGTTTTTTTGGATAAAATTGCCCTCATATAAAAAGGGCAAGGAGACTCTTCGGTGTTGTTGGGGCAACAAACGATATATTTGTGTGATTTCGTCTCAACAACCTTAAAAGTTTGATGCACCTTCATGACATATTGTTTCAGTGCATTTTTTACCGCATCTTTACTGTCAAAATCCATGCCAACATATAATTCTTGTCCAACATTAAAAGTCGTTGGCATGTCCAGACCACAAATGTCCTCCTCGTCCGGATGACTCCAATTGATATTATTATAATGCATAGCATCATTCCAAAATGGATTTTGAATTTGTGGTACACCTAATAATTTAAAAAAAATCACGTCAACAAACTACTCCTATTTAGTTACCATTAAATGCAATTCTCATAAAAAGATAGATGTATTCAACTAATTTTGTATTTCACAAACATTTACCTTCGGTTGGGTGAACAATTGAAACTGGTTCAACGATGTTAGTGACTTCATCGTCTGTATCAGATATTCCATCATCACTATCATCTTCATCAAAAGACTCTTCAACGTATGAGTTAGATGCAAGGTAATCATCATCATCATCATCTTCATCATCATGTAAATTACTTATATTTCTTGGCAGTTCCGATTCATGATGAGATACATTACGTCCACATGACGTAACAGAATTTGCAGCATGAAACATCGAACCACCAGCAACATCCTTTTCTACGTACAATTCTAGAACTGACATTTGTTGTTGTTGTTGAAAACTTTCGATCATAGTTTCAACATCTTCGTCATCACAAATTTGCAACGCAACATATTTTCCTGAAACTAAAAATCTACAACTTATAGTAGAAATAATTTCATTATTTTCTATCTTTACCTTATCTCCAATTTTTTTTTTCAAAGCATTGAAACTAATTCCGCGTTTAATCTGAATGGCCTTTTTACTGCCTTCAAATATTACACCATCATTGTCTTCATATACTCTTCCGTTGAAATACAACACTGTAATAATTGAATTCATGATATACCTACATGATCAAAATTAAAAATAATTAATCATAACAATAGTAGTTTTAAAATAAAGAATTACTGATACTAATTTTATAATAAAAATTCTAATTAAAAAAATTAATTCACTTAAACTTTACCTTCAAATTTTAGTCTAACAAATAAAATCCTTACTTCAATTAAATATTTTGTCGATGATACAAATATAAAATATTTATTTGCTTCCTCTATTAAACTTAAACTACAGAATTCATACTTTATTCTATAAAAAATTACTCTAATTAAATAATTTATGGAAAATTCCTCAACTTCAACAAAATTCCAGACAAACACAAAATGGAAGGGTTATAACTGAAAGGATTAGACTTAAAAAAATTTCAGACGGAACATGGCAGACAAATAAGGCCTAATTGTTCTCCATGTCGAGTGAATAGTCTCAATGGTTAATTAATTAACTATATGCACGTATATGTAAGGCAAAAAATACTCGATGAACAACTAATTTGAAACTTAGTGAGACAAAGAGATAAAAGAAATATATACAATTCAAGTATAATAACTAATATTATATATGTCATAAAAACAAAGAGATACAAAATTAGTGAGTGTTAAAGAATTAATTCAACTATATTTTTTAATATTTTGTCCTAGTGATTGCTTGGAGAGATAAAATATTCACCTATTATTTTTCAAAAACTAGAGAAGTATTAGACCTGATCTAGTGCTAGTTTGTTGTCTCAATATTTTTCTTATTTACCATAAAGTATAAAATAATCTAAAAATCCAAGTAAAGTTCTTTTAAGATTATTAAAAATCAATAAATTACTAATAAATATAGTAACGAAAAATTGTTATTCCCATGCTACTTTTTATGTCAGTAAATTTAAATGACGGGACTTTTAAAATTATGGTAATATTTTTCTTATTGTTTTTATAATTAAAATTACAATTTCTTTTTGTTAACTTATACTAAATTTTATTACAAGTGAAACTTTGTACTTACGACAAACCACAAAATACTTAACAAATAGCATGTAATTAGTTTTTGTCTTAAATTAAATTATATGTCAAATAATACTTCAAACGCAAAAACCATTAACAAAAAACTTACAAATAATTACTACTAATAATTTTTAAATTTAAAACGTAATTTACAAAATTATTACACTTAAAGTTGACCTTCAAATTTCATTCTAACCATAATATTTGTTAGTTTAAAATAAAAAATTTGTACATGATAAATAAACAAAACGAAAAGATAACTTTATTTAAATAAATATAAAACATCCTTACAATAGAATCAGCAAACTTAGCGAAAATCTTTCGGCCTCTTTCACACTATTTGATACTCTCTTCAATGTCGAAACCAAAATCTTTCTTCCTCTCACACACTATTTGATACTCTCTTCAATGACAAAATTTTTCATGCTGAGGGATTGCATGTTTGCTTTATTTATAGAAATTTTTTACCACTGCAAAGTAAATAAATTTGTATGCACGTCAGTTCCTACTTACTTGCCTAGCCCTAATCTAAATGACATCCATGTGATTTCTGATTGCTCTATCTAATACATACAGTGTCCTATCCAATCTAATAGTGTTAAAGCAAGATGATTCCTGATTACCCTATATCCAATCCAATAGTGTTAAAGCAAGAGGTGCGTGTCCTATCCAATCTAATAGTGTTAAAGCAAGAGGTGCGTGCATGTGAACTAGCCTGTATCACAAAAAAAAAATTGATTCTTGCATGTTAACCCTAGCCTAGCATAAACTGCATTGATTCAGCATGCCTAGCCTGCATAAAAATGATTCAGCATGCATGCCTTGTCCCGTCAAGGTGTTCCGCAGGTGGCAGTGGCGGGACTGCCACGTTGGCATGTCCCGCCAGGAGGAACAGCGGTACAGCCTCTCTCTCTCCTGTCCCGCCGTTGCTATCAGCGGTACAGCCTCTCTCTCTCCTGTCCCGCCGTTCGTACTGGCGGTTTAGGCTGAGTGCCGCAGTTGCCAATGGCGGGATCCTTGTTCCCGCAGTTGTCAATGGCGGTACAAGCTTTCCCGCCGGCAACAATGGCGGCATCCACGTCCATAACAAACCCCCTCTGTGATAAGTTTGAAAAGAAACCCTCTTTGGTAAAATGTTTCTAAAACAAGCCCTCTGAGGTAAATTTGCCCATCGTGCGAACTTGCACGTATGGAACTACAACAGCCGCATTTTCTTACTATTGATCTCCAATACATAAGATACAAACGTATTTTGTTTTTATTATTGGTTACTAATTTGCATGGTAATTATTATGGAGTGCAACACCCACCTGTTTTTACTATCGATTTCCAATGTTGTATTTCACGTGAAATGATAATGTTCTCTTAAAATGGATTAACAAAATTACCTAAATTCTAAATTATTGGATAGAAAAAAAGAAGAGAAATAACACAAAATTATACTTTTACCGCAAGTCACTGAAAGCGCACTCCATTTTTCATTTTTCAGAGGCTCACACGACAAAACAAATGGACCATGTTTTAATATTTTCGTTTTGGGTAAGTTACACTTTATGAAGATAGGTGGAGAAACTAATTCTTTGGGAAACAAATATATGAAAATAAGTGGGCATACCCGTGGTGTCGACGGGCAACAGATATGTGGTCGCTCATTGCATTAGTGAACAATGAAGGTCCCTGAACGTGAAACTTCCATAGGAATCTAATGTTCTCTTCTCTACGCCATTTTTTTTCCGTGAAAATAAGCATTACGTGGCGTAAATATAAGATATAGATTTGGAGTATAAAGAGCAGAAATCAACGGTACAAATGAAAGATAGCACAAAGTAATATGGATTAACTAAATTAAATTTTCAATTCTAATAATTTCGATATCTACTTTAGATGTTACAGAATATACTAACACAAGCGTCTATTATATTTTGAGTTACAAATTTTTAGGGTGTGTTACATGTTATATGATTGTACTTTGTTGTTGGCAGGTGGACACGTCTTTTCATTATAGGTACCAAAAACCCGTATAAGGAAAGAATATAAAACAAAAGTGCACAGAAAAATAAAAGAAAGCACAAAGTATAAATATAGCACAAACACAGTAAAAATATAGCACAAAGTAAAAATATAATATAGATAAAAATAAAAGAAAGCACAAAGTATAAATATAGCACAAACACAAAGTAAAAATATAATATAGATCAGTAAAGGTGGCAAAGCCTCCTAGTTAGATTTATATTATATTTGCAAGTTTAAAACAAATAACAGTTGAGAGTAAGCAATATGCGAAAGGAAAAGATCAGATTAGATGGATAGAGGGCAATCCTCAAGTGGACACTATAAGTTATCTTATTTGGAAAAATATAAAATATG
Organism: Glycine max; assembly: GCF_000004515.6. Classification (NCBI taxonomy): domain Eukaryota; kingdom Viridiplantae; phylum Streptophyta; class Magnoliopsida; order Fabales; family Fabaceae; genus Glycine; species Glycine max. Next base: position 15,495,942 of record NC_016091.4, on the reverse strand, counting down.
ATAAACCTGTAACTCTTTTTTTTTTTTTTAAACAAAAAGAACAACAACGTCCTTATCAGTTTTCTGGATATTGAGCTGAGTACTGAAGATCGCAAACTGCCCACACTTACTTTTGGGTCTTATGTAGATCTTATTTTCCTCCAAGCACCAGCCTAACCAAAAAGGACTTTCATAGTTTTTCAAAAACAGTTATCAAGGGCACACCTTTGCAGGCTTACCAATCCCAGGTTTTCGAAAAACAAGCAAAGGAAAGAAAGGAAAAAAAATACTATTTACAAGCAGTAGGGTTCTAAATCATATTCGCATTTTCCAAATGAAGATAACTAAGGCCCCTTGAGGGTGCCTTCATAAGAATTAGCCAGACATAGTGAGATTCGTACTTACAGTTTATCGGATCGGAGAAAACTTTTGGGGTAGGGGAAGAGATGCAGAAAAGAACTTGATATTATTGCACAGACAACTATTACAAGTTTCTCTTTCTAAGTTTCTTTCTCTCTCACTATTGGGTATGGTCTTGTTCAGCGTGTGTTCAACTGAACCTTAACACCCTTTATATAAAGAAAGTTTACATAACAAGACAAAACCCCTTCAGCCAAGAACAATAACATTACCGTTCCTTTACTCTATCGCAGGGTTGTCCTTTACAGATACTTTTATTACAGATAAGCTCAATGTCTAATCTTATGCAATAGTAAAGATTCCTGCCCCTTTTCTTTTTTTTTTCTTTGGGCAGGATACATTTGTCATCAACTCTTGCTTGCTTTTGTAATCGTAACATCTTCTTCATCTTAGATATTTCCAGAACAGAAAATGTCAGATGAATCTTCCATTGAAAGATCAGTAGAAGGGAAAGGAGGAGTTTGTTGACCATGGCACCCACTGGCTTCATAAATCTCCTTGTCTTTTTTCTCTTTCTGAAAGAACTGAACTAATTTGTTGTTGAGATCCACCGAAAAGGGAATGAAAAATTTTCCATTGTATAAGGGCAGGAAGAGTTTTGTATCATGAGTTTCTTTTATCAGATCAAACTCACGTTTGTCTTCTTCTGAGAAGAACCATTGATAGCCCTGAATTTGTGCCCTCATAAGGCTGTACTGGTATTGTGTATTGCCTTGTACATCCCAGCTCTTATATTCATCATTGAATAGGCAGGGATAATCTCTATGATCCTCTGGTAAGAGTTTCATAACATGGCAAGGATAATTCTGAGCAGTGAAGTTGCTCGGGCAGGTAGTTATCTTGATGGCAATGTAGTCCATCATTTCTGCCTGGATTAAGTTTATGGCCTCATTGATTGAGGGATTAAATCTTTCGAATCTATTAGATGGAGGAATCAGGATTGATTCTAAACATCCATAGTCCAATAGACTTTTTGCAGAAATTGCTAAGTCTTCATATCCGAAAGATTTAAACTGGTCCATGTCTAGCTTGGCTTTCCTAAAGAGGAATTTTATTTTGCAAGGACAATTGGTTTTGTCTTGGCAATATGGGGTTTTATTAATACATACTAATTTTTGGTTAAAATAAGCATGTACACCTATGTATAGTCCCGGAATTTGGGTTTGATTATTGTGTACCTTAAACAATAAACTTTGTATTTTCTTAAAATTGTCTAAGTTTAGGTCATTTGTTGAGCCTGGGGTATTTGGGCTGACTGTGTCTTTGTAGGTCTTTTGGCTGGTCTTGGTTTGGCCAGCATTTATGATTATGGTTGGGTTTTCTGGTTCAAGAGACCTTTTTATTTTGTTAATGTCTGTGGTATTTAATTCAAGGGCTTTTTCTGCTTCTTCCCTTGAATAGAAACCTTTGTAGATTGGGCTTTGAATACCCTCCTTTGCAAGGCAAAGGTCTTTGAAATTGGTATAAACACCTTTATGTGGTCCTGATAACAGGCCAAAAGCTGTATAGCCTTTTCCAGAAGGAGAGGCTTTTGTAAGAAGAGGAACTCCTTGGTTATCTGCAATGCAGAAATTGTATAGAGCACATATGATACCCTTTTTTACTGAACAAACAAATTGCTCATTATTATTTGTATTTTTGGGAATATTCCAAATATTATCAATGAGACAATTGAATTTATCATTCACAGCTTCTCTACCAGGGTAGTGAAACTCATTTGTAAGTACCGGCAATTCTTGATTACCGAACTTCATCTTCTGCTTTATGTTTTGGTAGGAAACCTTATAAGGTTTCATTTTGTTGTATTCCTGCAAAACGAGAGAGGATATCAGCCGCAACATTTTTTACTCCTTTTGTGGGGTTTTTTTTATCAGTATTTATTTGTTGACTATCATAAGCTACTATTGCTTCACAATCCGTTCTTATGGTGATTTTGCTTTTATTGATTAAGAAGAGTTTAAATCCTTCTAAAGCATTTATTACAACATTTACTTCATAGTCTGTAGATGTTGAGTATACCTGAGGTTTTGTATGATATTTTCCTGAGGCATATCTGCAAATTTCTTCATCATGAATCTTTTCATATTTATTTTTCTTTTTCTTTAGGATGGCTCCCCATCCTTGTTCACAACCATCACATTCTATAACTAAATAATCAGAATCTAATGGTAAAGACAGATATGGCAAGTTATTAACCATTTCTTTAATCTTTTGAACTAACTTTATATCCTCAGTATTGAATTTTCTTTGTCCAGTCAAAGATCTTTTGTTATAAAGAGGGGCTGTATATTTTCCCAGGTCTTTGATGAAATTTCTTGCATAATTAAGCAGACCTAGAAAAGCTCTTAAGGTTTTTATGTCTTCCATTTTGTCTGGGAAACTAAGGATTTTTTGAGATATATGAGGCTGTAGCCTTATTTTTCCGTTTCCTATTTATGTTCCTAAAAAGGAAATATGGGTTTTACAAATTTCCATTTTTGATTTTGAAATAATCAACCCAAATTTTTCAAATAAATGAAGAACTTGTTTGAGATGCAAATAGTGTTCTTCTTTAGTTTTTGAAAAGACAAGTATGTCATCTATATACGTACAAGTGAATTCTTTGTAATTTCCAAAAATATTATCCATTTTTTGTTGAAAAATTTGTGGCGCATTTTTTAGTCCAAACGACATTACTTTCCATTCAAATAATCTTTCTGAACAAGAAAATGCAGTCCATTTTATTGAATCAGGATGCATTTTTACTTGGTGAAATCCTAATTTTAAGTCAAATTTTGAAAACCATTTAGCTTTCTGTATCCTATTTATTAACACATCTTTAGAGGGGATAGTATATCCATCTATGTGAGTGTTATCATTAAGCCTTTTGTAATTATAGACCATTCTAGTCTTTCCTCTTTTTTGTTCTGAGTGTTTATTAACAGTGAAAGCGGGGCTTCTATGAGGACTAGTGCTGGGTGCTATAACTTTTAGATCTAATAGGATTTTTATGTGGCTTTTGCATTCCTCTTGTTCGAAATTCCCATACTGAATATCTTTAGTTTTAATTATTAGATCTGGGTTTATGATTTCTAGTTTGCATATAACTGGGTCTTTTTCCCAATATTTTGTAGGGTCTTCTCCTATTATGCTAGTTTTATTTAATCCATCTATAATTTGTTGTATATTATCAAAGGTTATAATTTTATTAATTTTGACAGATTTGTAATCAGATTCTGCTACAGATATCTCATATTGTAACTTTGTTTCAGTTAAAATACTTTCATAGTAAGAATCGTGAGATGTGTCACAAGTTTCTATATTGCTATGATTTTTTTATTCTTTTATTTTACAACTACCGGGTATATCACAAGGACATTGTTTATCATTGGTGGGGGCATCACCACGCTTTGTTCGTAGCTCTGATGAGATTTCATCTATTATTGGTGACATTTGTGAGTTTGTAGAGATTAATATGTAATCTTTTGTAATAGTAATTGATATATTATTATGTATAATAAAATCAAGTCCTAAAATCATTTTTTCTTTAGCAGGTCGTAAGTCTACTACGTCTGCTTTATTTATAAAAATTTTATTACCGAAAATTTCACAATTTGTGGATAATTGGATAGTGAAATTTCGTGTTTCTGTATCATTTGTTATTATGTCTCCAGACATTGTTCTAGTTTTGGTTATTATATTACTTTTAAAACAATTTTGTTGAGGTACAACACTTTGGCATATAGAAGTAAAAGAACAACCAGTATCTACCAAGGCTTGCAAAATTATTTCAATTTGCTTAAATTTATTTATTTTGGGAAAATTTATTTTAACTAAAATGTGTAGGCTTTTGTTTTTCTCTTTATTACAAATTATAGGGATGCAATCTTTATTTTGTAATGCCATAAGCCCACTAGTATGTTCTTCATAAAAGTTTGGATTTTTTTCTCTTTCGAAATTTTCGTAAAGAAAATCTACCGTCTTTTCTATTTGGTTTAACTTGGTCTCTAGAGTGGAGATCCGGTTATTCATAATTTTATTTCCAGAATCATTTTCTTTCTTTGAATCAGGAAATTCGATTTTCAGGGTGGTTTGTACGCAAGTTTTGCAGAAGTTTTTGTAGCATAAACTACAGTGAGCTCTTAGCGTTTTATGGGGATATCTTTTACAGAAGTAACATTCTTTATGATCTAGTCCTATGTGGAATTGTATTTCATGTTCACAGTCACTTAATTCTGTTTTGAACATTAAACTGTATCCCAAATCATCAAGGATTTCTCCATACTGATTGTATTTATCATCTACTGGGTATAGGTTTGTATATTAATTTTTTGTGAATTCGTTCAAAATTTTATAATCTTTGTTAGGCTCTTCTTCTCCAGATGTATAGTCAGACCAACTAACTATTGAATATATTTCTGAATCTGTAGAAACTGTTTCATCTATGGGGATAAGATTCATCCTACAGCTTTTTATCAGTTCTGCTTCTCTTGTGAACAAATTAGTTTTATTTGGACAATCCCTTGAATAATGTCCTGGTTAGTGGCAAGCATAACATTCTAATTGCTTTGTATATGTTTTATTATCTCTAAGTTTTCTAACATGTCTCTCTTTATTGAGAATGGGTTTCGTAAAGTTAGAGGCTCTAATTGAATACCGTCTGGTTGGATTCTTTCTTTTAAACGGTTGTTTTCTTGGAGGTTTATATTGGGGTCTTTTCCTCCTGATTTCTTTGTGGTATTGTTGGGGAGTATATATTTGTTTACAGATTTCTGAATCAGCCATTTTTATTTGTTTATTAATGGCTATGTTTGTACATGTGTCTTCCATCACCTTCATTATGTGTTGGATCCTGACAGTTAAATTATTCATTACTGGGTCAACTTGGTCGTCATTCCAACTGTCTCTAATTTTTTGTCCTAATTTACCCGGGAGTTTTAAAAATAGTTTTTCTCCTAAAGATCTATCTGTAAATCCTCCTGCTATGGAGGCATACATTAGGTAATCTTGGGTAAATTCTTTTATCTTGCCAAAATAGCTTATAGAGAGTCTTTCTAAGTTGCCCATATAAATTTTTTGTCTGATGGTATTTCCATCATTTACAGATTGGGCTGTGAAAATTCTTTGTATTAGACTACAAAAATTATGGATATTTGGACCAGGGTCTATTAAGTTTGTTTTGATCTGTTCTGGGAAGGTTTGTTTAAAAGATTCCCAGCAAGCTCTAGCTATATCTCCTAGATATGTTTCGGTTCTTGCTATCATGTCTTGACTATTGGCTACATGATTTTCATGGTTTACCTTATAGTCTCTTATTACAGCAGAAGTCCATTGTTCTATGTAATTTGGAAGTAGTTGTGGGTCAATACTTCCTATATTTAATAAAAGAGATGTCATATTGAATGTTGGTTCTATGGGCATCCTTTTTCCCTTTGATTTTATATTTTCTCCTAGAGTCAAATCTATTGGAGTAATGACTTTTTCACGAGGGGGGAATCCCATGTTATAATCTTCTATAATGTAATCGAATTAGGGGTTAAAATTTGGGCTAGAAGCTTCATTCATAAATCCCCTGTGAGTTTCAGAAAATGATATCAATGATTCTGTTTCATTAACTTCAGAATTTTTATTAAACATTTGTTTAAAGTTGATTTCATTTTCGTAAAATTTATTTAAATCAATCTTTGTCAGTAAATCTTCAATCTTATCTTCATCAGAATTTTCTTTATCTATTGAAGAAAATAGTCTTTGTCTGAAAACATATTCATTTTCTTCATCAGTGTCATCTGAATCCGTTTCATTATTTACAAAACTTTGTCCTTGACACCTTTTATCTTCTTCCCATTTTTTAACTGCTCTAAGAAGCTTTTGAGAAAGGTGAGTTTTTTCTAAAAAAAATTCGGTTTGTTTATGTTCCTCGTAAGGGATGTATGACCCAAAATATGAACAATGCCATAAGTTCATCATAGACATTCTAGAGGGTTCTATTTCTTCTTCTGAGGGATTTTGTATGTCTTCATAATCAGCAAATCTTACTGAAAGACTGTTTCGCCTATTTGTTATTATGGCAGAAGCAGGAGTGGTTATTGCACTCCTAGAGGATCCAGCATCAATATGTGTTTGCCATTGATTATTTTGGTTTCTAGAAGAATCAAATATTTCTGGTGGCAAAAATTGAATTCCACCAGATGATAATGCTGTTACTAGCGGATTTGTGTTTATTCTATACCTTGGGGATATTTGATCACTTATTCTACCGATAAAAGTGATATCTAAGTGTAAGTTATGTCCCTCAAAATTTCTACCAAATCCAATTGTTTGGACTTCTAGGTTTATATTTTGTATGAAATCACTAAGGTTCATTGTGTAATTAGGGGCAATATAGATCAAAGACACCGTTTGGTTTAGGTCTATTTCTATCATCCCTATGATGGCTTGAGAGTTGTTGTCTCTAAACTTTTGATCAAAGAGTACTACGAAGGCTTTGGCTCCTACAAAAGATCTTGTTAGGGACCTAACACCTATGGCGATAAGTCCTAAGTGTACACCTGCCAACAACAAAGTACAATCATATAACATGTAACACACCCTAAAAATTTGTAACTCAAAATATAATAGACGCTTGTGTTAGTATATTCTGTAACATCTAAAGTAGATATCGAAATTATTAGAATTGAAAATTTAATTTAGTTAATCCATATTATAGTAAAATTGGTTAGATATCTCAGCAGTGTTCCTGCCCACTCCTATCTTTCATTTGTATAACACAAGCGTCTATTATATTTTGAGTTACAAATTTTTAGGGTGTGTTACATGTTATATGATTGTACTTTGTTGTTGGCAGGTGGACACGTCTTTTCATTAAGTCGGTGAGCGTTGTAAGCATTAACTTTTCAACAGTCTTATTTAATACGCTTTAGGTCTTATAAGATGATACAATAGAGCTTTTGATTCTTGGAAACATATATAAGACTATGCATGCATACATATAAGAATATGTTATGTTGAAATGTTGCATTTGACATTCGTCTAAGTAAGATGATCTTTGCTTCGTCTATCATTTGAGAAATAGTGCTTAGTCTTCGTTAAAACTTAATAATTTGATTGACTAAATTAAAACATAATTAGGGTCATTGATCGTCCTTTGTCCTAACACTCTCTTTTCTTACAAGTGTGCATGGTGGGTACAGGTGTGAGGCTTAGGGTTAGTAAATCCTAACCTTTTTGTTGGGTCCTCATGACCTGCTATGTTTTAAGCTTTTTTTCCTTTCATTAAAGCCCATGAGTTTTATTAATTAAACTTCCTAATTAATAAAATAACATTAATATAATATTAACTGTTAAATTAATTTTCTACGGGTCTTATCCTTAAATTTCTAAATCATTGACATGACCTTCCAAAGATGTAATTTGTGTACATGTATTCAACCTATGTTGTTGCTTTAGTTTCTATTTCCTTTGTTGGATGTTCATAACTTAAAAAAAAAAAAAAACTATCCGACATCCTTAGCGTAGGAATTTATTGTGACAAGTTCTATACTGAGAAGCTGGGACAAATTCTATAACGTGGGATGTCAAAAGAGGATTGAACAAGAGATGGAAAGAAGCTTCCTTATAGTCCTGATAATGGCTCATCAAAGCAGAAAGGTTTGAGTATAAAAGTTTTAATGGATTTGTGTATATATTACAGTTGTTTAGCTACTTATGTACTAAAAATAAGAATTTTTTATATTGATTTCATGTATATGAAACATTGTTGTTTCAACAATAAAGCTATATAAATACCAAATTTTAAAGAGATCCATGCAAGCATTTAATCTATATATTTGAATATTGTTGTGATGAAAATTTGTAATAATTTGTTTGAGTTATGTTTAACGTCTTTGGTTAGCTTTATTCTTGATCTTGCTATGCTTAATGCAATCATTAAAACTAAAATGAAACAAGCACGTAAAATTATACGATTGATTCACTTAGTTTGGTTATATGTGAAAAAAGTAGCAAAGTGTAATATGTTATTTGTCATTGAAAAGATGATTTTCAATGGAGGGTAATCAGTTACACACAAGATAATAAATTATATTGTTTATAAATTGTTTTGTTAAAGAGCAATACATGTGACAATAATCGAATACAACTTAAGTTAATAAATTATTTTACTTTGTAATTGGTTTCTGAAAAAGACATATTTGGCAATAATCAAATAAATGAGTTAATAATCTATTACATATTGTTCTCAGTTTGGACCCATGTGTTTGTTGAACATAATAATTCATTAATTAGTGTAATAATTAATTATAAATTGTTGTAAAACTAAAAAATAATAGAATAACAAATTTTATCTCTGATCCACTTTTGTTTTCCCTATAAAAGTTCTCATAACAAAAAATATAATACTCGACTACTTTAGGATCATTGGTTGTTCCCACAAATCAATATGAGACTTTTAAGTGTATTTTGTCCTCATTCACACACTTTTTAGGAAGCATCTCAGAAGATCACTGATCCTATAATTGCTCCAAACCAAACACACTTAACTGTGAAGTTCTTAAGTAATGAGCTACCGAAAAGTAAACGTTTCTTATTGTATATGTAGTATCAATCCTCAACAGTACAGTCTCATACCAGTGGTCGTTCTCATTCAAGTATGTATTTGATTCATTTATGTATCCCTCCGACTGAACGACTGTGTTAACACCTAAAAATTTAGCCCTTGGAGCAATAGTTATTGATTGGCTACGGTTAGCATAAGGAAATCAATTGATGCCGCTGACGTGGCCAAAATAGGGTAAAATGGTAAAATGACTGGGATGGTAACACTTTGGATAATGTGTAGGCCATTTTACAAAATGTGAAATTCAGTTTGACAGACAAGGAAACAATTGAAAGGATGATAGCCATGATCTCCTAGATTGTAGAGATTTTTAATAGTGCTTAAGCTAATGTAATCATTAATTGATCATTATAAATAAAGTCTATCACATAATAGAAAGACACACAAACATCAATACACAAAACCTAGTCATTTTCTTGCCTATTACTTGCATTATTTCACTTATTTCCCTTATTTTGCCTACTTCTTTTAAGTTCCTTTATTGCTTTTAGTCATTTATCGCTTCCTTTACCGCAATTCCACATAGGAGTAGCTTAAATTAGAAACTTCAATTTGTCAATTGTTGGAAAGATATTTGTAGTAGATCAGGAACCCAACCAAGGAACAAAATCTCTTTCTTGGGTCAATCTCCTAAAGGAAATCATTGCTTGGTACTTAGTCATCACCACGGTTACATCAACATCACTGAGGGACCCTAGTTACATCACTGAGGGACCCCAGTTACATCACTGAGGTTTCGAACTCTTCTAGCAAATCATCCTTGGCAAATGCAATTATGCTTAGTGAAATAGAAAATGGAACCGCCCACTAAGCAATCTTCCAACCATCATATCATTCTTCAGGTAGGCATTAGGATTACATTGACAACTCCCACATTTACAGCCGTTAATACTCATGTGGTATCCATGGCAGCTGCTACCAATCAACCAAATTTTATCCTGGAAGATTGCATAGATGGTGAGGAAGAAGTTCCAAATACCATGGCTCCAATACTAGAGATGACGACACATGTCTTGTCTACCGTACGTCATCAAATAAAGATGAGGGCTGATGATATCATGCAACAACTTTCGAAACAATTAGGTGATATTGTGCAAACCCATGGTCATGAATGAAATCAAGAAAGCTCGAGAGGAGGAACGCAATCATGGCCAATTAGAGGCAATGACTAATTTTGTACTTAGAATTTAGCCTTGTCAGTTGTTTGTCTCTCTTCGGCAAGTGTACTGAGTCACATAAGTAATATAAAATGATAAGACCGAGTATCGTATCCTCAGGAAACTTGTTTCACTCAAACATTGTACATCCAGTATGCAAACATTTGTATGGATTAAAAGCAAGTAAATATAAAGTTGAATCTTGTACTGAAGTCTATTTGAATACAAACTAAATATCTAGAATTTTGGAAGTGAAAACAGTGAAGTAAAAAGCGTTGGGTCATTCTACTGAATTTCTCTTGATGTTTAAATGTATTTTTCTCTATCTAACGTTATCTTAGTGTTCTTATGCTAAGAAATTACTCAAACCAAGATCCCTCTAGTGAATGAGCCTAACCTTATTTAAACTTCATCCTTGATCCCTCAACAAACTTAGTCTAAAAGAGTTGCATTAAGCCTACAACATAATATGAATTAGATCACTGCACTTCATTCCTAGACATACAGATTTCTAGTTTGTTCTACCTTGTTCTAAGGCTTTAAAGCATTTCCCAATGCTAAAAATCCTAACTATACATACAAATGGGTGATCAAGCCACAAGCATGTAAAATAAGCATAGATAGAAGCAATGAACACATAAAAATAAAATTAAATACATAGTGATAGAGCGTTACATCATGGTTTCAGCAGAATTTCCCAACAAAGAGGCTTAGCCTTCCATTACAAGCAATATACTCTCAATACAAGAAAGGATGAGTTTTGAGTGAAAGAAAATGGCAAAGGCTGGTTGAGGATGTCTCATACAACCTCTAAACCCTAAACTTCACTCCTCTAACCTAAGCTCTCTTTGCTGCTCTCTTTCTATTGCTTCAGCTTCTCCTTGTGCTCTGTTTTCGACTCTCTATATTTATTTCTGCCAATTTTAGTGTTTTAAAGGCTCTTGGACCTTTCAGCTTTTGAAGGCTCGCTTAGTGAGATTGGCTCGCTAAGCGAGAATAAGTGAATTTTGGCTTAGCAAGACTAGGCATGCTAAGCACGAGAAGAGACAACGACCTCGCTGGGCGGGCTGGCTACGCGCTGGGCGAGCACATCTCTGACTGATCCTCTTCTAGGGTTTCCCAACCTGCTAAGTGAGTTGCATGCCTCGCTTAGCGAATGCCACTCGTTGAGTGGATCTACCTCCCTGAGCGAGTCATTAGCTACTTGAACCTTCTCTTCTTTGGCCTGAAACTGAGTTGGATTCAACATTAATTCACAAAATGGGAGTATCTACTCTATAAAATCACACTAAACAGAAAAATATGTATAATTCCTACAAAAAGAACCATAAATTGGAGGTAACACGCTATTTCCTTGCAAATATTCAATATAAAACTACTCATGAATAGCAACTAACATCAGCCTTTGGTCACTAGGCTTGTGATAGGCATTGAAGCATTTGGACCTCCTTCAATGCAATTTGGTTCTATGCAAATGGCTAGGCATCCACCTAATGTTTTAGGTGTCATTGGACTACTGCCATTACCTTCAATGGCTTCCATACCAATGTTTCAATCGTCATTAGGATACATGGGCAGAGGTCAATCATAGAGGGATCCAAATCACCAATATATGGGACACCATTAGTGAATGAATAGGGGAAAAACTTCTCAAATGCCATTCTTTATGCCACCCGAAAATATGGCAGAGCCATAAACAACTGGTAGACAACACTCTGCCATGATAGAGAACCCTATACCCATTTGGACCGAGGCAAGAATGATTGTTCCTTAAACTATAGATGCGAACATGATAGAATATGTAATTCACACACATTTTGGGGTGCAATTAAAGCTAGTCATCAGGCTAGTGTATCGGAAACCTTATTCATAGTGTATTGACAAAATTGCCCCTTTGCCAAAAGGTTACAAGATCTCATATTTTGCAACCTTTTCAAGCAAGGATGGGAAAACCACCATAGAGCACGTTAAACGTTTCACAACCCAATGTAGGGAATCTAGTCAAAATGATTACTTCCGGATACAATTGTTCCCTTTGTCTCTCAGTAGCATGACATTCACTTGGTATTCAATTTTGTCGCCAAGTTCAATTAATAGTTGGGCTGACATGGAATGCTATTTCCATGATAGATTTTACAACCCTTAATTGGACATTTTGGTAGCTGATTTGATGAATACCAAGCAATTGATTAACGAGTTAGTCATTAAATTTTTGGAACGATTCAGACAAATGAGGAATAAATGTAGTGTGCAATTTCCAAAGTCAAAATATGCAACCATCACAAATATAACGTCCTTTCTTTCACAAATATAAAACTTGCAACTTTACGAAAAACTTGATTGAGAGAAAAAGATTAGAACAAGAGAAGAAAGACATAATCTTTTTATACTGGTTCACTCTTTATTTCTATAGAAGCTAATCCAGTTATCTAATCCACAATTAGAATTAGATTTTCACTATGCCTCAAGAATCTTTACAAGAAATCATAGAAAATCTACAATTCTCACCCCAGAAAAAGAGACTAAGGCACCCAACACTAGGTCCTTTGTGAATATAAGCCTAAGAGAACCCTACTCTTAGCCCAAACTAGAAAACTCTATTCTAGCATGTCCTAAGCGATTCATGCATAACCAAAAAATACCGTGTAAAACTATACACAAAAAGAATCGAGTAAGATAGATACAACCTGACCAATCCTTCCACAAAAACCTTGTTGGATTGAGGAGGTGATCTTTTTCAACTCAAAAGACACAACTCACTTCCAAGAAAAAATCTTCATAACCAAACGATTAAGAAGTTATGAGTTACTATAACTTTTATTCTCTTATACACTAATGAAAGCACGAGATCTTTCTCATTCAGAGTCTAATGGGCTATTTTCGAGATGTGAAGTATTCTTTTGATGCATGTTAGAGGGAACACTAGCTGGTTATTTATAGAGAAAATAGTTATAACCATTTGTAATTGATTAAATCTACAAAATAATCAATTAGATTATCTAAATAATCGATTAAAGTGTTCTTCCCAACATCTAGAAATAACTCAAGAACAATGTAATCGATTAGATGCTCTAAGTAATCGATTAAAGTGTTCATGTTCACTTCTGAACAACTAAATGAGAGAGAAGTAATCGATTAATCCACTTGGTAATCGATTAAATCAGAGACTCCTGAATTAATTAGTCATTGTCTTATATAATAGTGTAATCAATTATGAGAAAATTGTAATTGATTAAACAGATACGAGACTCTCTACAAGCTTTAGATATCTTGTTGTAATCGATTACGATGAGGCTGCTATCGATTAAAACAGAGAGTTTTTACTACTGAAGAAATTTTTCTAACTTAGAAACTTTTCTTCACACAAACCATGATGATGAATGATGCAATACATATATCAAATGTACTAAGATGCAACAACCAAGATAACAACCATTACAAATGTCATTCAAGGGAGTTGGGCATGTCAAAGCCAAAACTTCTTCAAGCTTTTCCTTGAGCTTCAAGCTTTAGCTTTTGAGTTGTTCACCATGTCGATCATGTTGCTCCCCCTATCTCTAACAATCTCCCTCTTTTTGGATTTGATGATGCCAAACTTAGAAAATGACATTGAGTGCATTTAAAGAGTCTTGAGATCGAAGACTTGGTCTTAGTTTTATCCTGAAAGGTTCTTAACACTTAAGAAGAGTTCATTATCATCATAATATATATCAATACATCATCATATATCATATATATCAACACATAATATAAAAGTATGATATAGTAATGCAATGCTCAAAGCTATGCAATGCAATCAATATGCAATATGCAATAGTGTATATTCTCCCCCTTTTGGCATTAACAAGGCCAAAAGGTTTGATTATACACAAAACATAACATACAAGTAAAAAAAAGAAATAAAACCATGTTTCATTAACCATAGAGCATTACATAACCATTAATCAAAAGACAAACAAACTTAGATAAGATTTTAAAACAAAGACAAACAAAATAAAAAAAGATTATCAAACAACAAAATTAAGCACAAGAACATAACTACGCTTCATCCTCATTTGGGTTCAGAAGGTTACTAAGGGATAACCTAGTTTCTATGTTCTCAAGCCTAGTTGTAATGTTTTCTAAGGAGCTGTAAACTTCGGCTTGGTGCTCTTGATGGAGATTAAGAATAACATCCATCTTTTGAATCATAAGAGATTCTAAACTACTTGTCTGATACCCAGTCCCTTGGACATACCGACACAAACAATCAACATTAACGGTTGAGAATTAGCGAGACTTAACCAAGATTATTCTATCCCTAGAGATAATCCCAATTAAGTAATTGATTCATGTTTAGGTTTCAACAAGGCTCGCCAAAGCGCAAGTCGATTCCTAAATTCGTTTATAAGATGACTAATCAAATAAAAAGAATTAAGTATAGAAAAAAAATAAATAACTCAAGATGAAGTATTGAATTGATAGAATTAAAGTGGAACAAGGTTGATTCTTTCGTCTCCTAGGTGGAAGGAATTGCACTCATGAAAATAATACAATGAAACCTAGAGTGTCTAATAGAATGATGGAGCTGTCTAGTAGGTGAAAGTCTAAAATATAATTCTAAGAACTATTTGGGACTTCGACACCATTACAATGAATGTCTAGCCTCTTATTTATAAAATTGTAGCTAGGTTTAATTAAGGAGATAATTACAAGAAATTACAAGCAAATAATATCAAATTAATTCAAGTAATTATCTTCTTCTTCAACTGATTTATTTTTGGAAAATATCTTGCTCTTGAGTTTCCTAGCTTTTATCTTCAATTTTCACAATTTCTCCTTTTAGAACTTTTTGTTGATTTCGGGCCTCTAAAGCTCTTGCCAGAATAACCTATTTTTTTTGCTGAAAAGCTATATAAAAAAAATCATTAAAAATAACTAAACATAAAATTCTATCTAAGACAAAGTAAAAACTGAATTTAAAACTAATCTAATTCAAAATAAGGCCTAAAGTTAACTGAAATGCCAAATAAATGTCACAAAATGAATATGAAAATTCAATAAATTTGATATTTATCACTATGCAAGCCAACATATCTGCAAATGATACATATACAAAGAGAAGAACATAGGAAGTGTTTTGATGAGTTTAGAACAAACTCAAAATGGATGTCTCAATTGTTCTTTCAAGTGAGAAGCTTCAAAAGATTTGAAAGAAGTCCATTTGTTAATGAAGTCAGTGTTTCCCTTTGAAGATCTCAATCTTATCATGTTTCAAAGACATCAAGAAGGCCTTACATAGAAGATCTATCAAAGAATACATTAAGCAGACCACATCATAATGAAGTTGTACTAGACTCAACATCAAAAAGGTGTAATTAAGGACTTCAAGAACGATAACATTAGAATGATGCTCTAAGGACAAACCAAAATCAAGACAAGATAGATTCAGAGATGACTACATCAAAATGATGTATTGAAGTCAAGATCATGAAGGATATATACACCAGAATGAGATACAAAGCAACATGATGTCTTCCATATGTTGTCACACATATAGAAGGCACATCAAAATATTGAGGTTGCATCTCACTTTCCATATGCTTCCACACACACCAAGGGCACATAAAAAAGTGAACGCTAACTGCATTTGAAGATGCACAAGTTCAAAGTTAAAAATGTCCTTAAGAAAAGCTGGTGTGACACATTAGAATAAAGACTAAAGAGACTTTGTGAAGTCTGAACCAATGACATAATACTAACACAACAACAACCTTCACATGTTACCTATGTTGAAGTATGTTACTTCAAAATTATCTATGTTGTGATGAAGTGTTTTGATTGATAGAGCTGGACTATCTACAATGTCATATCACGCTATCTTCATTAGAAGGAACCTATATCAGAATAGGTCCTTTCTCAACAACATTAGAATGTAGTTCTGGTATACCTTTAGAAAGCTTCTTGGAATTTGATCATTAGAATGATAACATCATAATGGATTGGTCAAAAAGGAGTCGTGTCATAACAGCTAGATAATGACTAGTTTAACATGTGAGGCCTATAAAAGAACATAGGACAACTACAAAATGTATGTAAGAGAAAAGGTAGGAGACAACTTATTTTGTGCAGAAACAAGATTTTCTCCCCACCCCTACTCTAGATGCATTTTTAGATCATAATGGTTGGAATAGGAGTGCATACAACCTAAAGCTTCAAAGAATACTCACCCCAATGAGTGTTGTAAAGTTGTAGAAATCCCTCAAACGTATTCTTCTTGTATGTAATATGTATATATCCCAAATTAACCATGTGGGTTAAGTTTGGATGTGAGAGAAGAGATACCCATGGAAGATAAGTAACTTAGAGAGAGTCTCTAAGATGGTAGCCTAAAGAGGCTAAAGTGAAATAATACTTAGGTAGTCTAAAAAGGTGAAAGAAATACTTGTATTATCTCTTCCATGACCAAGTGGATGTCGTGGTTGAGTGGATTTTGCTTCCCAAGAGTAAGGAGAATCATTCTACGGGTTTAGCCCACCCAAAGAGGTGAAGAATATTTGGATTGTCTCTCCCATGGTGTTGTGGTTGTGACGGGTTATTTCTAAGCTAAGACTAGGTGTGGTGTTGTGGTGAGGGAGATGTTGTGAAGTCCAACAAGTAGTTGGCAGTTGTAAAAATCCAACAGGTTATTTGGTTGTGTTAGCAGAAAATCTCATCTTGAAGGGTTAGGATTGGATGTAGCCCAAGGTTGGGATGAATCAGTATAAAAATCCCTATACTAAATCCTTTCTTCCCTTCCTCTTTATATTATGTTATTTGTTGTCATATATACTGCATCTACATAAGAATATTATGAACATTAGAATGACAAATATCAGAATGCATACATAAGAAGGTTTTTATGACAAGCTTAATTTTGTTTGTAAGCATATATGAACTAAATCATATTTACGATAACAAAATCTATTTTATATCAGTTCAATTATATTAATTCAAAAGGCATTTGTGTCTTAGGATGAATAAGGACCCTTAATTATTTTGATTAGATGTAAACAAATACAATGGTTAAAAGTTAAGTCTTATGCACTATCAAAACTTCCCTTGTGAAATTTGTGTCTAATGTTTCAAATGATAGCGAAATGAAACATGATTTGATAGGACATTAAAGATGACATTTAAGACTTCATTTAATATTTTGTGTTTGAGGTTTGTTTTACATAAACATTCTCCTAGGATTTTTCAAATCCTATGAAGAATAAATGAAGTTAAGATTTAATCGCCATCAAAAGAAGATTTATGTTGCACAGACTTATTGAAGTGTTCGACACGCTAGCAAAAAAGAGTGGAATCTCTACATGAAGAAATGATGCGTATTTAATGCAAACAATAAATACTCCAATGACCACGTTCATCAAATGAAGAAAAAGTGAAGAATTCTACACGTTGTGAGATAACAGATACTTGTAGATGAACCCTATCAATCTACATTCCATTCAGGTTCATAACATTGTTGTTCATTTACAGACTAGCTTTACAAAGTAGAATAACAAGCTTTAGACTTATATCTATTTTCAATATACTACTTTTAATGTTTCCTAGCAATTATGTAGGTTTTTGATTTCTGGTGTCTATAGATTTTGTGTGAATGAATGGTAAAGCTTAAAATTTTGAGACTAGCTTTACATAGCATAATAACAAGCTCCACACTTCAAGCATGTACACAATTCAACTTATGAGTAGTTTAGTTGACGGTGTCTAGGGTGCAAAAGTGAAACTACTTTCGCACCCTATGAAAGTTTGTGCAAAAAAAAAAAAGCAATTGGAACCGTCCGATTAGTTTTAACCATATCGAATAGTGGAGATGTGTTCATTGCTACCGGTAGTAAATGGATCCCTCGAGTTCTATGTCAGCTTTCCTCGAACCGCGATTGAAGGTATGGAGCCCTCGAGTTTCTGTTCTGCTTTTTCCAGCATACCCTACCATAGCTCGCGATTTAGCGATTGCTGCGATTGAAGCTTAGGAGCCGCAGAGTTGTGTGTGAGGTTTCCCTGTTTCGCCGTTGAAGGTTACCCTAACATACCATGGCAGAGGTCGGGATTGAAGCAGAGGTTGTTTTGCCTTGAGTAGGATTGAGTAGAGCAATAGAGCATTGTCTTTGTCGTGGTAAAATGATCCAAGCAGAGCGTTGAGCACGATTGAAACAGAGGACGAAAGAAAGACCAGGTTGGTGGAGCTTCGGGGGCAGATCCGCAACGAACGTTCAGCCCTTCGGCCTACGACGTCAATAACCTCGACAAGAGTACGGGTTAGGTGATTGTAGTTTTCATTTTGCATGTTAGTTTTTGTTTGTTCGAACTTGGTTGGCGATGGTATCGTTGCAGACCTCGGTCGGTTTTTGTTATTATGGTTTTAGTTTGGTTGAGTTGTCCCTTTTATTGAACAGGTTGTTATTGTGATGTTTTGAATGATGTTCGTTTTGCAAATTGGGTTGCCTCAATGTTGTAATGTGTTGTGTGTTGTTGTTAACTGTTGTAGTTTTGAACATGTATGCACCGTCCCAGTAGAATTTCAATATATGTGGTAGTTTGCAAGGTCTGGATTGTGGTAAATGTGAGATTTGGATGGGGAGTAGAGTGACAGTAAATGGAACCTTGAAAGAGGAAATTAGGTATTTCCTGAAAGTAGAATTATGTTTACAATGACATCCAAACAAGAAGGCTGAACTGCTCAAGTATAAGTGTACAACCATAAGAAAAATGAAATTTTAAATTTACTGTGATAAATTTATATAGAGTAGCTGAATAGCATGCCTAATAAGAAAAACAATCCTTCGTTGGTTGTCTAATAACAAAGTTGACCCTTTGAAGGTAATGAAGAAAGAAAAATAGCAGTGCTTTGATATTATGTTTTGGTAGAAGATGTGTAAGGTTCGAGGGTGTTATTTTTGGTGTTTTATATGCCTAAAAATGATGTGGAAAATATTAAAGATAAAGGTCATAACAGAGGATGTATTTGATTATAGCCATAGAATAAGAAAATACATGTTTCCTTATTGTGCGTTTGTGTGCCAGGTTCGTAGTCTAGTGAATGTGATGGTAAGTGCATTATGTAAAATGATAGAGAAATTACGGTGTTTGAAATACATGAAGTAGGTGATGTATTTATTTGATATATTTTAAAATGTGTTGGGGTGTAGGATTTGGACGATATAATGTAAAAGTTGGAAAGTAGTGACAATTTTTGTAGCTTAGTGAATGGTGATGGTGACAATGATGTTACTGAAGTGTATCCAAATGATGATGACAACCAACATGATGTCGGATTTGAAGATGGGGACGAGGTGGAGATTATGATGATTTCTGGATTCCAGGTTTGTTGAAAGAGGAATGTATAAGTATTGATAGCATGATAGATATTAAATAGTTTGACATGGAAGAAATTACCGATGAAGTTGTCAGCAGGTTGGATTTTGGTGATTTGGAGTTAGCATATCAGTTCTATTGTTGGTATGCTAAAAGTAGTGATTTTTCTGTAAGGAAGAGTCATATTGTTAGAAACACATGTATGGAAACACTGCAACAAACATTTGTTTGTTCATGTGTTGGTTATAGGAGAGTTTCAACATCAGATAGAAGGATGCGCTGAGAAAAAAAAAAGAAAGCAGGTGTGGTTATGAAGCAATGTTTCGTGTTCATGTGCATTTTTGTACGGGACAATGGTATGTGACATGTTGGAATTTTGACCACAATCATTTATTATTGGACCTAAAATTGTCATGTTTGCTGCCTGGACATAGGAAGATGTCCGCATCTGATATTATGCAAGTTGAAAACTATAGAAAAGTTGGGATTAGACCTCCACACATGTACGCAACATTTGCCAATCAATGTGCTGGATATGACAAGGTGGGGTTTATTAGGAAAGATATTTACAATGAAGAAGGGCGCATGAGAAAACAACATACTTCAGATGCAATTGGTGCATTGAAGTATTTACATTATTTACGCAAGAAAGATCCAATGATGTATGTTTCGTACACTGCGGATGAAGGGTCAAGACTGCAACGACTATTTTGGTGTGATACTGAAAGCCAATTGCTTTATGAGGTATTTGGTGACGTACTGGCATTTGATGCCACTTATAAGAAAAATAAGTATTTGTGCCCTTTTGTTATTTTCTCTGGTCTGAACCACCATAATCAGACAATAGTTTTTGCTGCTGCTATTGTAACTGATGAGACGGAAGAAACATATGTTTGGTTGTTAGAACAATTGTTGGTAGCAATGAAAGGAAAAGCTCATTGTTCAATAATAAATGATGGTGATCTGGCTATGAGGAATGCTATAACAAGAGTCATGGCAGGTGCTTTTCACAGATTGTGTGTATGACACTTATTGCATAATGCATTGAGCCATGTTCGAGACAAACAAGTTATGAAATGGTTGAAGAACCTAATGCTTGGTGATTTTGAAAGTCAAATTTGAAGAAAAATGGAAAGAGATGGTTGCTACGTTTGAATTGGAAGACAATACTTGGATTGCTGAACTGTATGAAAAAAGGATGAAGTGGTCTCCCGCCCATTTGAGGGGTTATTTTTTTGCGGGTATATGGACAACATCTCGTTGTGAAGCCTTCCATGCACATGTTGCTAAATATGTTCATTCAGGCACTAATTTAATCAATTTTGTAGAACAATTTCAAAGGTGCTTGGCATATTTTTGATATAGAGTGGTTATGGTAGATTATTCCTCAACATACAGGAATGAAGTTTTGCAATCAAATCTTCAATCTCTTGAGTGGTCTGGTGATCATTTTCTTACTAAGGAGATGTTTAAACTTTTTCAGTCATATCTATGTAGGACTATTAAGCTAAGAGTCATTGATTGCAAAGAGATGATCACGCTCTTAATTTACACGGTTCTCAAGTACTGTAGTGGAAGTGTTTGGCTTGTGTCGTATTGTCCATCAACGGTTGACTTTAGTTGTAGTTGTATGAGAATGCAATCAATTGGTCTTCCATGTGATCACATATTGGTTGTGTTGGATTCTTTAAATTTTATGGAGTTGCCAAGTAGTTTGGTTCTGAATAGGTGGTCAAAAGTTGCCACAGAAAATATCAAAGACAAATATCTGGATTCTGCAATGTATTGGGATTCCCAATTGATGGCCAAGTATGCCACTTTGGTTGAAGTTTCTAGACAAGTTTGCAAAGCTGCATACCGTGATGAAGACGAGTATGACAAAATGTTGCATTTCCTGTCAAATGAGGTTAGAAGGCTAAAGTCGAAGAAAAATAGTGAACCATGTATTGATGACAATGATGAGCAGGCAGATCAACAGGGTGATAATTATGATGGTATTTTAGACCCTGTTGTTGTTCGAATTAAAGGATGCAGACAAGTTGGAGTAGATGAATATGGGAAGCAAAGGAGAATCCAAAAGTGTGGGCAATGTGGTGGAAGTGGCCACAATAAGCGGTCTTGCCGCAATCGTCTTCGAAATGCAAATGTTTGTGTTGATGGTTTGTTTATTTCATCCAGTGAACAAACTAACACTATGTGCCAACCTACAGATGAATATAACTATGAACTGGTAATGAAGAACTTGTTTGGGACAATTTGTTGTACAATTGTTATCTTATGCACTTAATGATTTTAATGAAATCATTCATTGACATATTGTTTGGGACACTGTTTTTTTGTTAATCATGCAGTTGATGCAGCAACCACATACATTTGTTGCAGGTAGTAGCCGTCCTGGTCCATAATGATAATTTGGGTGGGTTAAAAAAATTCATTGGTAATGACTTAATGTTGGCATCATTTTATAATTTTTTTTTTGTATTATGATATAACTGGCCTTAATATAGCTTGGTTGCTGGGTGGCTATTTTTTTTCCAGGATTATCCACTTGAAACTTACAAATGGAAACATCATTCAATTATAGTAGATGTCGATGCAACGTTGATAGCACATGAGGTTTTATGTCATCCATGTTTGACCGAAACATACAAATAAAAAATAAAAACTACCAACTACAAAGTTTAATGTATAAGTTGGTGAAATAAGTTTGCCTTATAATTTGAAACAGATGAGGTTTACCCAAAAATTGCGGTTCCATGGTCCATTGTTAATCTATTTGCATTGTTCGGCTATCAACTTTGATGACTAAAGCATTAGACAGAAGGGTGTTTCTTCTTTCCAATTATAAACAAAAATGCAGCTTAATTGTGTTGGGTTAAGAGGAAACCATAACTTTTCCTCCATCCATAATGTAATGGAACATGCAGAATCAATTTATTGAAATAAAAACAAGCAGGAAACGCATTATAATGATCAACGTTAACATAAATATACAAATAATAAAGAAGGGATGTTTTGATTGATGTTAACGACCCAGTCATTGGCTAAAATTAACTTAATGGCATACTGAACTCTGAAGCAGGAAAAGGAAACAGGGGGCAATCTAATTAAGAGGGAGGGAAGGGCATATATATATTATAGATTGTAATTCTATTATGGCTGTTGAGGTACCATGCGATGGTGAGGCTTTGAAGCAGATGAATGACAAGAGGTTTGATGGTGGTATCTTATGGGTGTAGGACCATTGAGGTCTGGAGTTCTGGGAATGATTATGATTAGTTTGGCATGGCATGTTGACACCAAATAGCCTCAGCACCTTATAAGGACAGTAATGATGAATTAAAAGTATATTGTAATGCATCAATATAAAGGCAAGTTAATAACTTCATAAGTGTAATGTCATGAAACCAACCAATATTTAATTAACCATTTCAGTTCAAAGAACAAACAAAAATAAAACATTGTTTGATACCCGAAGGTGATACCCGAAGGTATTTAAGTTACAACTTTAATATAATGAACAAGAACTTTTAATCATCAAACAGAAGCAAACACCCGACTTCATCCCATTTAACCTGCTTCCGAAACATGACCTCCCATGCACGTTCATTGAACCTATAGTAGAAGACAACCTCATCGCCCGACATCAAATCATTTTCCGTTAAGTATTCGTACCATGGATCAACAACAGTTGGGAGGCCGTTATCCATGGTCATCTTCCAAAGGTAACGTCTTCCACGACTCCGTTTGACATGGATATATTTTTTGGATGCAACTAAAAAATTTAAAGCATCCGCGGGCAACACCTAAGTTTTAGAACGGAGACAGTCATTATAGATATAAATTTCAAAACCAAATAAAATAAAGCCCTATAATTATATTAACAAAGTCCTACCAATGGAGAATTTTGTTGCAGCATATCTTCTGTAACATCTATAGTAAAAAGATGCCTTCTGGTCATTGCGGTTGACCTTAGACATTTGTGTCTATAGACAGGTCGGATGAACGTCACATGGAAAGTCGTATCTTTGTCCGGGGCAACAAAATTGATTTTCACAGTTTCAAAAATTTTCATGGTTCTTCAGAATTCGTTCTGCCCATCTGCAAAGAAGTATCGCTCACCATATTTTCGAAGTCTTATCATAAAATGGTTGATTCCATTACAATTGAAGACGAAAAAAGACGGGTAACGCGGGTACCATTGTCTATGGTATGCTAATGGAACCTCAATGTAGTTATGCAAGTAAACATTGATATATGACCTGATGTAAGCTCCATTGGAGCTTGTAGGCTTAGGATCTTCTTCATCAATGGGTTCCTTTGCTTCTTGGAAGATGAATGGCAGCGGAATGGAGAAGGAAGAGAGAGAGGAGACGCCACTTCAAGGAGAAGATGAGTCTAGAAGAAGCTCACCACCATAGGAGGCCATGGATAAGAGCTTGGAGGAAGAAGGAGATGAATGAAGGGAGAGGGAGAGAAGAGCACGAAATTGTGCTCTAAAAGAGCTCTGAAATCTGAATTTAATATTCAAATGATCAAAGTTAAAAAAAAATGCACACACATGACCTCTATTTATAGCCTAAGTGTCACACAAAATTGGAGGAAAATTTGAATTTCAATTCAAATTTCACTTGAATTTGAAATTGAATTTGTGGAGCCAAACTTTGGAGCCAAAATTTCACTAATTATGATTAGTGAATTTTAGTTATGGTTCAGCCCACTAATCCAAGATCAATTCCAAGATTCTCCACTAAGTGTTCTTTGGTGTCATGAGGCATGTAAAGCATGAAGGACATGCACAAAGTGTGACTATATGATGAGGCAATGGGGTGTAGTAAGCAAATGCTCACCTCCCCCTCTAAAATTTAATTGGATTGGGCTTCTACCAATTCAATTAAATTTATTTCCCAACACACATCAAATATTCACTTAGTGCATGTGAAATTACAAAACTACCCCTAATACAAAAACTAGTCTAGGTGCCCTAAAATACAAGGGCTGAAAAATCTTATATTTCTAGGCTACCCTACCTACATTATGGAGCCCTAAATACAAGGCCCAAAAATAATGAAACCTTAATCTATTATTTACAAAGATAAGTGGGCTCGTACTTAGCCCATGGGATCGAAATCTATCCTAAGGCTCATAAGAACCCTAGGGCCTTCTCTTGCATCTCTGGCCCAATCTACTTGGAGTTTTCTATCCAATGCCCTTGCGGGGTAGGATTGCATCATGACCATTGTATGTTGGAAGATTTAATAAGTGTGTCAGATATTATTTATTATTATTAACCATTAACATAAATACATAAATTATTTGCTGTGGAAATAATGACCTTGTGAACATCGAATGTGGCGTCAAATCTGTGGACAACTAGACCTAGCAAAAGATTTGATTGGCCCTATATGACAATAATTTATGTAATGAGTGCCACAAAAGTTATGCATATTTAAAACGTAAATTTGGTAATGGAATAATTGGAATGATGAATATTACCAAGGTTTCTGTAATGAACACATGCGTATAACAACCAAAAAGAAAAGTTCAAAAAACTAACACGAATTGACATGTACCCATTGTTTGGAGGAATATGGTACTTGTGAGAATTGGAGACATGAATATTAAGAACATTAAAAGTTAAACAAACATTCAAAGGATAAAAATGTCGAAACTATAATACAAGTTACAAAAAGTTTTATGAACAAGAAGGACGAAAAAGTGAAACAAACCTATAACATTGAAAGGAGGTGAATGTCGAAAGTATAACAGAGCAGATACAAAAACGAAACACAACACAAAGAGGGAAAAGAAAACTCAACTTACAAAAATGGTGGATGACTGGGAACTCATCGTCGTTGGCGTTCTATGATGTTGTTGGTTTTCGTTTGGAGACCGAGAGACACAAATGAGACGCTTTTGTATTGGAAACCGCTTTTTATATTGTAATATATAACTTTTGTGGAGAAATGGTTTTGTATTGGAAAGTAATTTAAATTTATGGCCACTGGAATACCTAAATAATAATAATAATGCGACGCCTTTTACACTTCCAATGACGATTAATACACATTAAGTATATTCATTAGGTTTTACATTGTACTTATTCATTATGTGCTAGCTAATAGTCATTAACTTGAAAAATTGAAATTCCATCAGTCTTCCCATAAATTTGAAGTTCATTATTTACTAAGTGTTAATAATTGTACTATTTACCATAATAAAACTCTGTTTGCCTTCTGAAAATATTTTCAATTTAATATACTGTTGTATGTTAATGGACAGCCTTTTATAGTTACATTCGGCCACAACTTATACCCTTGCTTTCCGGAAACCCTTACTACCTGAATGTTTGTTATTGATGATGATTCTATATTATAGGTAGATAATGTAAGTTTTAATTTGTGCATGCCTATTTACACTACCATTCGGCCACAAATGACAACTAGTCAATGAAAACATGTGATCATTGTATCTACTGTACCACCTAAATTCAACTAATTTTGCATTTAACAGTAATAACTTGACGATTGAAGGTGAAAGTGAAATATTAAGATGGAATGTACCTAAATCCGCAGAAATTTAAATGATATTTACTGAAGCGATTTTGTATATGTGTACTGGCATTAGAACGTTAGCATTGTTGAAGGTTTAAACCTGCATTGTTAAAGTGGCTGTCTCCATCGCATTCGATCTGCACATAAGCAGGGTAATCTGGAGCTCATTGCCTTTGATAAGCTATCGGTACCTCAATGTAGTTCTGCAAGTACACATTTAAACATATGGTAATTGTAACTTGGATGATTTATTAAGTTGATGACATTTGAGTTGATTGGAATCACAAAAAGGGATGAAATACTTACCCTATCCACATGCAAAACTGCCTGAAATCCAAAAGTTGGGGTAATTACTTAGCAATAAGTTATACCCATTTCATACACAAAAAGTGAAATATTTGTTACACTAAAAGAAGAACGATGGAAGAGTTTAACAAAGTTACATTTTTTAAATATGGTGTATTGGACATTAACATATTTGTATTTAACATGACCATATCAAAACCAAAACACGAACAAAGTCTATGTTGAACGACTTACAAGATTGGAGGCAATCGAGGCTTCTGTACTCATGGTGTGTTAAGGATGTCGTGGTGTTGTGGGCAGCATGACTAAAAACAAAACAAAGGTATAACGTTTTGTGTGGCACAAAGACATCATAAAACAAAACAAAGGTACCGACTGGAGATCTACCATTAAAGAAAACATGGGTATTGGAAACGACAAACACATCCAACCAAACATAAGTCATAGTAGTTGCGGAAGGTTGCCAATGATACACACATGACATAAACATAACAAATACATTGATCCATTACCATAACCAAATGAACAACACAGAAAAGCATGGGTCTTCGAAACCATAAAGAAGCCAAAAAAACAATTGCAAACATGCACAAACCAACATGAAAACGAACTGAAAACAAAAGCAAGGCACGCACCATTCCAACCAATACATGAAGACGACAACAAAATATAGTGACGACCATGAACCTGTAATGAGCCTTAGGGTTCACCGTTGACCACGGTAATGAAATCCTTCAAACAGGTACGTCGGCATAGGAGGGCAAGTGCAAATCGAAATCGAATGGAAACCGAAATGGATATCCAAAATCAACCAGTCACTTCACCGTGACAATCAATGTCGTTCGGAGTGTAAATGGATCAGTAATCGTACCGTCAACTACAGAATAGACAAAAAACCATTAATGCGACATTTTTGGGTGGGAAAGTGGGACCATTCCATGGCGACAGGTTAACATCGGTTTTGTTTAAAAAACAATGTTAAACGTAGCAATGTGACATTAGTTTTTGGTGTTTTAAAAAACCGATGTTGACATAAAGTAGTTAACATCGGTTATTTTTAACAAACGGATGTTAAATTTAATAAGATAACATCGGTTTCTGGGTTTCAAAAACACTGATGTTAACATGACCTACTTAACATCGATTATTTTTAACAAACGGATGTTAAATTTAACAAGGTAACATCGGTTTTTGCTTTTTAAAAACACCGATGTTAACATGACCTACTTAACATCGGTTATGTATAAACAACTGATGTTGTGTCATGAATAAGTTAAGAGGGGTGGGTAAGCGGGCCGGCCTGCCCCACGTCAGCAGTGCCCACATAAGCCCGCATTGGCAGTGGACCGGGCCAGTCCTCCCTAATTCTTACCTGGGCCAAAAAAATGGTCCGCCCCCGCCCCGCAGACTCCGCGGGTCAAACGAGCTGGTCCACAGGCCTAGTTTTAAAAGAATTAAAATCTTAATAAAAATAGATTACAATAAAGTTAACTTTTAATACAGATGTAAATAAAATCTCAATAATTAGTCAATTAATTGAATAAAATAAATAATCTCTTAACAAAAGAAAATTCAACGAAAAAATTTATAATATGAAATTTAAACATTTCCAACAAGAAATGCTTCTGTATTTGAAGTAGTTTGAGCCTTCTCCATGTCCACATTTAAGAGTACAACAACAATGAATCAGCCGCAAAAAAATTATTACCATGCTACAACAAAAACTGGTAAATATGATGTCAGTTCTTTCTGATCAAAAAAATTATATTGAATTATGTTTACAAATATTTTTTTAACAATTATTTTTAGGTTAGTTGATAATAATTGATATTAAATCTATTTATGGGTTGCAGATATGAAAAAGATAAATCCTTTACTCGCGGGCCAGTCCATGAACCTGAAATTGTTCACCCAACCCTCAATTTCAAAATAACAAATGCTCCAACTTTAATATAAATCTTTTATTCTAACTTTGTTACAAATAAATTACATGAATAACTATGAACTCAATAGTTACGATTATTTTGAAAATAATGATATTTTAATATATTTTTTGACAAAGTAATTTTTTATTATTGTTGTTAATTTGTGTAAAAAAAATTAAAACATTACTCATTTTACAACAGATTATTAGTGCTATGATTTTAACATATTTATTACAAAAATCATGAAAATGATCATAGTTAATATAATAGTTATTTGTGAGTCAAAATTAGATAGTTTTTTACTCATTAAAAACTTACATTAATTTTTTTTTAGTGTTTTGTAATTATAAATTTATAAAACAAATTTGCAGTGACAAAATTTAAAACATAAATTGATGATATTTATAATTTATTAAGAATAATCTAAAATTTATATTTAACATAATAAATAATAAATTGATATTATAATAATTTTTATGTTAATAATAATCATAAAATAACAACTCATAGGAATATATATTGAAGGCAATACTAATCGTAATTCGAATGGCTTTTTAATATTAAAAATAAAAGTAATATTTTTAAAAAAATTAAAGTTGAAATGATTTTATAATTTTTAATTTAAAAGATATTTTTTATATAAAAAATGTTGAACAATATATCTTTCAGTTATAATTTTTTTTGTCTAGACATGGCTTTCGGTTTTAAGATTTGAAAGACCCGACGAATATAGGTAAAATGTTCAAATAAAGTTGTTGAATTTTTTAAAGTATATAGATTAAAAGTTTTTGTATGCAATAATTGTTGTAAGGCTAAAACATATTTGTTGTAGACATAAATATAATAATGTTTGGAAGTTGTTCATATCAAATTTTGATTATATTTTTATCTTTGTAAAATAAAAATGGGTCATTTTTTTAGGATAAGGTTTAGTCGTATTAATCTACTTATATGTATTTTGTATTTATATTGAGTATATGGATAATGATCTAAAAAAAATAATACGTTTATATCGATTATTTGTATAATGAATATAAAAAAAAAAGTCATTATTAGTTTAAATTTATTCAAACTTATGTTCGGATAAAAAAGTGATATATTTTAATTTTTTCAAGACGAAAAATATTAAATTTTGCAAAAATGAATTGAAAATATTTGTAATTTATAAAGAATCATTAATTCACTAAACTTTAATATTGCAGTCGTCTAAGTTTGTGACATGAGCACATAAAGATGTTGAAAATATTTTTTAACCAAATCAGTAAACGATATGTCAACGAAAATTTAATTTAATTGTTATACATTTATAAATCATATCTGTAGGGAAATTAAAGGTGTTCATGTTTCCTAATAAAAGTAATTGCCATACATTTTGAAAACTTATAAAATAAAAGCATATTTCCTATATTTGATGTATTTTATGAAAAAATGTACTTAGTCACATGAGCACATAAAGGTCTTGAAAACATTTTGTAACCAAACTCATAAACGATATGTCAACGAAAATATAATTTAATTGTTATACATTTATAAACCATATGTGTAGGGAAATTAAAGGTGTTCATCTTTCCAAATAACTAATTCCCATACATTTTGAAAAGTTATAAAAATAAAAGCATATTTCATCTCTGGGCCTGTAGTTTCCATGCCTCAAGAATTCATACCATGGTGTAGTAATGCATGGTTGAGGACGATCATTAGAATGGCAGACACTGAGGTTCCATTGAAGATGATTTTTTTTGTTGACAATGGTCATGTGTTGAGTTGAGGTAACAAGATATCGCATAGCACTTGGTGGTACTACCTACAGTGGACACGTGAAAAGGTATAACAATTTAAGGACAACAAAAATGTATTGGAAAGAAAATACAATACACTCTTACCAATGGTTGAGGGGAAGAGATCATAGTTTCTGTAATTTCAACGGTCCATACATACTGTCTATTATTTGTAAGAGGTCGTCCGCATGTTTGTTTATGCTGTGGGGGCATAAAATTTACGCTGAAGATGGATTTTCCCTCACAAGCCGTGAAAGTAATAGTGACACTTTCATGAATATTATAATCTTTTCTAAAAAAATTCAATCCATCAGTAAAGAAGTATCTATTATGGTATTTTGTTACCTTGATTGGGTATATGGTTCCAGAACATACAAAATGGACATAAGATGGATAGTTAGTGTAGAAGCAAACTTCATTGCTTCATGATGATGAATCAAGATTTATTCATAATGATGAATCAAGATTGATTCAAGGTGTTTTGATGATAACAAAGATGATAACAAAAAGCCCAAGAGAATGACTTCAAGACTGAGTCAAGAATGATTCAAGAATCAAGAGAAGACTTAATCAAGATAAGTATTAAAAAGTTTTTCAAAACATTGAGTAGCACAAGGAGTTTTCACAAAATCATTACCAAGGAGTTTTACTCTCTGGTAATCGATTACCAGATTGTAGTAATCGATTACCAGTGTTTTAAAACGTTAAGATTTTCAAAATTCAAAATGAAGAGTCACATCTGTTGATGTGAAATCGATTACACCTTTATGGTAATCGATTACCAGTGACTGTTTTCGAAAAATTCATTTCCAAAAGTCACATTTCTTCAAGTGACTTATTTCTGAAGATTCTTTCAAAAGTCATAACTTTTTAAGTGATTAGTTTTAAAGGAATTTCCAAGAGTTACAAGTTTTGACTTGAGTCATCAAGAAACTATAAATATGTGACCTTGACATGAAACATTTAAAAATTCATATCTATCATCTCTTTCAATCATTCTATCTTTCAATCTGTCTTTCAACATATTCCTTCATTTCTTTCAGAACTTTCCGATTCTTCTTCTCTTCATCTTTCTAGAAGTTTTTGTTCAAAACTTTCTCTTCCAAGAAAAGTTTTTTGTTCAAAAACTTTTGTTATTCATCTTTTTCATTCCCTTCTCCCTTTGCCAAAAAGAATTTGCCAAGGACTAACCGCCCGAATTCTTTTGTGTCTCCCTTCTCCCTTGTTAAAGAATTCAAAATGACACAGTTTGAGAATTCTTTTGATTCTTCCCTTTCCCATAAAAAAAAGATTTCAAAGGACTAACTGTCTGAGAATTCTTTTGTTTTCGCCTTGACAAAGTTTCGAAGGACTAGCCGCCTGAGAACTTTGTCTTAACACATTGGAGGGTACATCCTTTGTGGTACAAGTAGAGGGTACATCTACTTGGGTTGTTGTGACTGAGAACAAGAGAGGGTACATCTCTTGTGGATCAGTTCTAGTGGAGGGTACATCCACTAGGTTGTTCAAAGAGAACAAGAGAGGGTACATCCCTTGTGGATCTTTGCTTGTAAAGGAATTTACAAGGTTGAAAAGAAATCTCAAGGACCGCAGGTCGCTTGGGGACTGAATGTAGGCACGGGTTGTTGCCGAACCAGTATAAAACTCTTGTGTTTGTCTTCTTCTTCCCTACACTCTTTATTTTCCGCTATGCACTTTAATTACCGCTTTTACTTTTGGTTAAGTTTATATTTTTGTTCTTTACTTTCTTAACAATATAGTAAAAGCTTAAGAAGGGTGGATTTTAATTACTAAAGGTCATTAATAATTAATTCACCCCCCCTTCTTAATTATTTCGAGGCCACTTGATCCAACAAGTGGTATCAGAGCAGGTATTTTGTAGAAAGTTTAACAACTTCAAGATTCATGGCCTCTTCAAATCCTTTGTTTCCTGAAGGAAATTTCATTCATAGACCACCCATTTTTAATGATGAGGGTTACCATTATTGGAAAACCCGTATGCAGATTTTCATTGAAGCCATAGATTTAAACATTTGGGAAGCAATAGAAATAGGACCATACATACCCACTGTAGTAGATGTAAGCGCAAGCACTACAACACAAAAACCTAGAGATAAGTGGACAGAAGATGATAGAAGAAAAATCCAGTATGATTTTAAAGCCAAAAACATTATTACTTCAGCCCTAGGAATATATGAGTATTTTAGAGTGTCAAATTGCACAAATGCCAAGGAGATGTGGGATACTCTCCAACTTACACATGAAGGAACCATTGATGTAAAAAGATCTAGAGTCAATACCCTTACACATGAGTATGAATTGTTTAGGATGAACCCTAATGAAAACATCCATAGCATGCATAAAAGATTTACACATATAGTTAATCATCTTGCCTCTTTAGGAAAAATCTTTCCTAATGAAGATTTAATTAATAAAGTTTTAAGATGCTTAAGTAGGGAATGGTAGCCCAAGGTAACTGCTATTTCTGAAAGTAAAGATCTCTCTTCTGTGTCTCTTGCTACTTTGTTTGGAAAATTGCTGGAGCATGAAATGGAACTCCAACGTCTTAATCAAAATGAAGAAACCGACAAAAAGAAGAGAAGTATAGCACTTAAAGCCTCATCATCAATACAAGAAGAAAATGAAGAAGAAGATTCAGATGATGAAGAAGACTTCTCACTCTTTGTGAAGAAGTTCCAGAAATTTGTCAAGAGAAGAAGAATAGAGAGGCGTCGGAACTTTAACAATGGAAGAGGATCACAAGAAGACTCTCAAGTTCTTAGATGTTACAAATGCAACCAACTTGGTCACATCAAAGCTAATTGTCCTTCAAATGAAGAATGGCCTGAGAAAAGTGATAAGAAAAGGTATGATGAAAGAAGAAGCAAGAAGGCCTACATTGCACGGGACGACAATGATTCATCTGATGGTTCAGAAAAGGAGATCAATCTTCTAACCAAGGATTGAGAGTGATGAGAACTTCTCTCAATAAGTTTAAACAAAAAGCAAAAGTATAACTTTCATCTTCAAAGATCTAGACACCTTTAATCATAAAAAAGGTAACATCAAAACCATTCTCTTTTGAAATTTTATTATGGTTGATATTTCTCTTTCAATTAATTTGATTATGATGACTAACAAATTTTTATTTGTTTATCTTGATTGGTTGAAATTGTGAGTATGTGGATATATGTTCTTGATTGAGTTATTTTTTTTCTTTTTCAAAGCATGAAGTTTACTTTTAAGTATTTTGATAATGTCTATGATTATTATTCTTCAATACTTGTGTTGATTGTTTTTTTTTAATATAATTTCATGTATACATGATTTTTTAACTATGCATGATTTTGAATATGTATTACTTGATTAAGATTCATTCATAAAGTATTTTTAAAATATATATATTTTCTTTAAGAAAGTATTTTGATACTCATTCAAATTTTTCCTTAAAAATCAATAAGCTTTTATTTTTTTGGCTAAAATGCTCTCTGGTAATCGATTACCATATTAGTGTAATCAATTACAGGCAGTTATTTTTGGCTAATATGCTCTCTGGTAATCGATTACCATATTAGTGTAATCAATTACCACGCGTCCCTGCACCTATATATACAAATTTCAAAATAAAAAATCTGCAACCTCTCTTATTTTCGAAAACCCTTGTTCCCAATTCTCTTCTGCCATATCTCACTCATTTCTTGTCCAAATCACTCCCCACAAAGCCCAAACTTCATCTTTTTTCATTCTCTTTCATTTGAATCGATTGAAATTTCAAAAAATCTCTTCTAATGGCAGAACCATCAAAGAAGCGAAAGGGTTCTTCAAATCAGAGTCAACGACATTCCGAGACTCAGGAAACGCCAATTCCTTCCTCTATTCCCTCTGCCTCATTGTTTTCATTCGAAGAACAGCGGATATAGTACACAAATCTCTTTTCTTCTCGTTCTATTGTTGATCCAAAATTCATTGATATGGATTTCTTTTCAAATGAGTGTTTTGAATGCATTCAGGCATTTGAAAACTCCAATCTTATTCCTTTCATGTCTTTAAAATTGCTTGTTTACTCTGAGTTAGTCAAAGCCTTCTATTCAAACCTTGAAATCCAAGAAGGCACTTTAATTTCTGAAGTTTATGGGATTAAAATGGTCATTGACCAATCCCTATTCTATGAGTTAACCCAATTATCCAGTGAATGTGTACCATTTGAAGGTACACTGATTGATGATTGGAAATATGAATTTTCTGTGCATGATGCTCGCCGGTTGGTTTGCACCAACCAAGCGGATATGACCGGAAGGCTTCTTGCTGGTTCATTGGCTTTTGAGAGCCACATCCTTCATTACCTTATTGTTTGTATCTTGCTTCCAAGATCTTTAAACCTTGCACAGGTTTCTGAAGAAGATCTTATTGTTATGTGGGCTTTTCATAAAGGCCGACAAATTGATTGGGCACACTTACTCCGATATCGCATGCATAAGGCATTGTGATTAAATGCTCCATTTCCATATCCATATCTAGTCACCCTCTTCCTTCAACACTTTAACGTCCCTCTTGATTCTGAACCTTATGTTCCAATCAAGAGATCCTTTCTAATAGGTGTTGCTGTCATTGCATCCTTTGGTTATCAAAAAGAGCATGATGGCTCTTGGGTGAAAAAGGGTGCTCGACCTGTTGATGAAGAAGGACATGGTGGAGAAGATTCCTCTCTTCTTTAAAAGATTTTGGATAGGTTTGATGGACTTCAAACCTTTGTTGGTGAAAGGTTTGATACTTTGGAGTTACAAGTGGGCATGCGCTTCAATGAGATGGAGTCAAGAATCACCAAGGTCGAAGAAGATGTTTCTTATATTCGTACAAGCATTGATCTACCACCACCGCCACCGCCATCATCTTAGTTTTCTATTATTTAATATTACTAGTACTTTGTTTTCTAGCCGTGTATTTGGCTATATTATGACATTTGGATAATTTAGTATTTCTTTATTTGCATGGTTTGATTGAACAATTATGAATTATGTTATATGACTATGTGGTTTTTATATATTTGATCTATTCATGTTTCTTGCTTCATGATTGGTTTATATCTTCAATGTATGTCTTGTGAATGAATATGTTTGTCTTATACTTGTTACGCACTTTGGCTTTTTGTTTATGCCAAAGGGGGAGAGAAATAAGAATTAAATCAAGAACTCACATAAGTAATCAACTTAATTTCAAGTAAAGCATAAACTCAAAAACAAAGGGGGAGAATTTAAGTGAGTGATCGACTAGGAAAAAGTGTGTGTATGTGTTTCTTGATTTTAGAATTATCATCATCAAAAAGGGAGAGATTGTAGAAGCAAACTTCATTGCTTCATGATGATGAATCTAGATTGATTCATGACGATGAATCAAGATTGATTCAAGGTGTTTTGATGATAACAAAAAGCCCAAGAGAATGACTTCAAGATTGAGTCAAGAACGATTCAAGAATCAAGAGAAGACTTAACCAAGATAAGTGTTAAAAAGTTTTTCAAAACATTGAGTAGCACAAGATGTTTTCACAAAATCATTACCAAAGAGTTTTACTCTCTAGTAATCAATTACCAAATTGTAGTAATCGATTACCAGTGTTTTAAAACGTTAAGATTTTCAAAATTCAAAATGAAGAGTCACATCTGTTGATGTGAAATCGATTACACCTTTATGGTAATCGATTACCAGTGACTGTTTTCGAAAAATTCATTTCCAAAAGTCACATTTCTTCAAGTGACTTGTTTCTGAAGATTATTTCAAAAGTCATAACTTTTTAAGTGATCAGTTTTAAAGGAATTGCCAAGAGTTACAAGTTTTGACTTGAGTCATCAAGAAACTGTAAATATGTGACCTTGACATGAAACATTTAAAAATTCATATCTACCATCTCTTTCAATCATTCTATCTTTCAATCTGTCTTTCAACATCTTCCTTCATTTCTTTCAGAACTTTCTGATTCTTCTTCTCTTCATCTTTCTAAAAGTTTTTGTTATAAACTTTCTCTTCCAAGAAAAGTTCTTTGTTCAAAAACTTTTGCTATTCATCTTTTTCATTCCCTTCTCCCTTTGCCAAAAAGAATTCGCCAAAGACTAACCGCCTTAATTCTTTTTGTGTCTCTCTTCTCCCTTTTCCAAAAGAACGAAAGACTAACCGCCTGAATTCTTTTGTGTCTCCCTTCTCCCTTGTCAAAGAATTCAAAACGACACAGTCTGAGAATTCTTTTGATTCTTCCCTTTCCCATAAACAAAAGATTTCAAAGGACTAACCGCTTGAGAATTCTTTTGTTTCCGCCTTCACAAAGTTTCGAAGGACTAACCGCCTGAGAACTTTGTCTTAACACATTGGAGGGTACATCATTTGTGGTACAAGTAGAGGGTACATCTACTTGGGTTGTTGTGACAGAGAACAAGAGAGGGTGCATCTCTTGTGGATCAATTCTAGTGGAGGGTACATCCACTAGGTTGTTCATAAAGAACAAGGGAGGGTACATCCTTTGTGGATCTTTTTTTGTAAAGGAATTTACAAGGTTGAAAAGAAATCTCAAGGACCGCAGGTCGCTTGGGGACTGGATGTAGGCACGGGTTCTTCTTCCCTACACTCTTTATTTTCCGCTGTGCACTTTAATTACCGCTTTTACTTTTGGTTAAGTTTATATATATGTTCTTTACTTTCTTAACAATATAGTAAAAGCCTAAGAAGGGTAAATTTTAATTAGTAAAGGTCATTAATAATTAATTCAACCCCCCCTTCTTAATTATTCCGAGGCCACTTGATCCAACAGTTAGGTGCCCATTGCTTGTGATAAAATGATGGTATTTGAATTATTTTTTGCACCAATAACAATAAGGTTTATTAAGAGAATGCTAATGGGTTAATTTTTAACAAAAGCCGTGTAATGGAGTTGTATACCTTAACCAACTTACCCTGTCGTTGTGGAATGCTGCCACAAATTGGTAGTTTATTGGTGAACCCATTATTGTCGGTGGTTGTTGTCATAATAGTAAACATATTTTTCATTTATGTGGAAATGCAAAAGGAAAGACGAATATACTATGAAAAAGTAAGGACGGACAAAAAAAGCCATCCATGGGTGGTTTGACATGTAAAGATTCATAAATGTATGTTGACGAAGAACGAAAGGGTTACTTCGTTGTCATCTATTAAAGCATAAACAGTTAAAAAAGGTTTTCATAGGAATAAAATTTAATGGACATTAACATAGGACTTTACCGGGCAGGAGGCCGTTGACGACACCATACTCATATTGAGATCACTGATGTATTTTTATTCGTCGAGAAGAGGAAAAGTGTGAGAAAGGATTTTTGTGTTTTGTTCTGCGGTGAGACAAAAACGATATTTGCACGATTAGTGAAATGTGGTTTTGATTTGGAATGCGTCTGGTTTATGGCTGTTGCAGTGTTTCGCAGATCGTGCTGATCATTATGAACTTTAATGACGTTTTGAAGCGTTGGCAGCTATTCGAAGCAATCATGACGCCCTATTCCAACCTATGAAATCTCTCAAAAAATCATCCATCACGACGAAACTGAACAATCATGTCAGTAGTGGTGTTGCTTCCTGTAGACACGACCATTCGTAAAAAAATATTGTTCCTCTGGACACGGCTATTCGGTGTCTATTGATATTTTAAAATTTTATATTATCAAAATAATATAAATATGAAATTATATACATATTTATTTTATTACTTTTTGAAATAATTTTTTATGAACATATTTATATTTTATATTTTGTAAACTTTTAAAGGACTTTATTCATTTCATTTTTTTAATTTAACAATGATGTTACTTATAATTATTTTCATTATATTATATAATTTACTAAACAATTTTTGTAGGTGAATATAATTTTTTAAAAACTAAATTTTGTCTTGAAATATATTTATGTTAGTCAAAAATATAAATATGTTGTAAATGATTATTTTAGTAAATATAGTTTGTTTATTTATGTGATGATAATTATTTAAAAATGATAACAGTTTTTGCTTAACAATTTATTCATAAAAGAATATTATACTGTATTATTAGTAAAATATGTAAAGAAAGATCTTTCGCTAAGGAATAAGATAAGATGAAGACATCTTTTGACAATTATTTATGTTATGGTGGGAATAGGGCAGTCCATCATACACCAGCTCTAATTCTGGCATCGGAGTCCACATTTAGGGATGTAGGTAAAATAATTGATGAATTTTGCTCTAAACTAAACGAACAATATGTTGAACCTCTAATTAAGTTGTGACACAAATATAATGTTAAGACAAAATTAAAGGTTAATATTGTTTAATAAAAATTTAAGAACTAATATGTAATCATTTTTTAGCAACTTCATCATTTATTTATTTTGTGTTTTGCATTCCAGTAACTAACATATATGTAATTTTTCTTTTTTTTTTGAAGCCCGATAAATAAGTCATACAGATGACATGGAATTTTTGATGGTGTTGTCTAATTAGAAACCTTGCATGCTGCATTGAAATTGTTATGGTCATTGTGTACGATCTGCATTTCTACATGAGCTAATGATGAAATGGCGTTGCTATTAATATATTTGTACGACTACCAACTAAGTTAACGTCACATTTAGAAGTAAGCCACATTATATATTAAGCACTTGTTTATCGTATTATAGAACGTGTGTTATTTTTTGAAGGTTAAAACAAGTACCCAAGGAATATTAAAGCTTTAACATAAACAACGGTTTTAAGTAGCCTATCAGGTTAGGGTAGGCTTTTAAAGGTGTTAGCACAATCCAACAAATGAAAATGTTTGTAATGAATACAAAAGTTGACTATTTTTAACAAATCAATAAGATAAAAAGAAGAAGAAATGCATCATTCACTACATATTCCAGATTATTGTTAGTTTTGTGATATTTACGTTGCAATTCCATTTGGTAATATGTTTCATATTTATCGTCTTTGTTAGAACACTTTTAAATTTTATGTCGATTGTATAATACATATGTATGCATTAGTTGTTTTTGAAATATTTATTTTCATTTTTATACTAGTAAGTAATTATTTGAACATTTTAATTAATAAACATATAAAAAACACCAATGACATAAATTTTAAAATAAAATGCATATAATGTAAGTAAAGAGTATATTATAATTTTATTTTATTTTTTCATTTTTTTATGTATATAACTTGGTTCAAACATTGAAAACAATTTTGTAAAAGTAAATTAATAAAATCATATTTGTAAAACCAATTAACATAAATAATTATAAAGAATATGTGAACCTACGAAGTTGGGGTCAATGTGGCCAATCCCGACTTGGAACACCTGTTAGTCTACTTAAAGTTTTATAAAATTTTGATATTTGTTTAAAACGTAAACATTTTTAATATCATTTTTGGTACTGTATTTTGTAAATGTTATCATAATTTGTAAATAAAAGAATGGGTTAAATTTAGCAAGTTTGGTGAAATAAGGCTACACAACAATTGTGCAACTTACACTATTGGATAATTATTGAACTAAAAATAAACCAAAATTTATGAACTAACTATACACCCTAATTTATCAACTTAAGATCAAACCCTAATTGGTGAAGACGACAGAAAACCCTAATTAATAAAATGCACATAGATCGTAATTTATAAATTGTTGTGATCCCTACTTTGAAAAAATGCATATAGATCCTAAATAGTTGACTAACCGTAGCATGTAATATGCGGCATAACCCTAAATCCAAAATGGTTAACTAACACTAAACACTAGTTAGTGAAGGACACCTAAACCCTAATTACTGAAATACCTCCATATATATACATTTGTTAAATATAAATATAAATATAATATTATTCAGGTAATTTATAAGATCCTCTATATGGCTACACATTTCATGTACATCCAGGTGAATAAAATGGCAGTGTAACCAATAACCTCTAAACGAGACTAAAACCAAGCTGACTAAAATTACATTGTTTGAAACATTATTGTTACTGACATTAAAATCAACCTATGAAGGACAAAGCTAGACTCCAATTGAATAGTATTTGACATTTACAAACTTTCATTCGCATAACATTTAACTATTAACTTTTTCGTAATTAAAAAATATAGTTAATGTTAATTTTATTGTCCATACATGAAAATTGAACTCCATATAAACCATGAAGTAAAATAGAAAAGAAACCTTTAATAATAGTTATATAAGTTGTTTTTATGATTTTGAACGATTTAATTGTCATGTATTCTTATAAATTAATTTTTTTACGTGGTTTGTATTCTTGATTTATATATATATATATATATATATATATATATATATATATATATATATATATATATATATATATATATATATATATATTTGGTATAACAATACATTTATTCCAAAGAGAGGGGACACACACTTTGTAAAAGTTAAAAGTTATTTTGTTAAATAAAAAAATCGTGCATAATATGTTAAAACTTTTTCAAGAAGATTATTGAAAAATAATAAGCACACAATTACTTTCAATAAAAAAGAAACGAACAAATTCATTTTTTGGAATTCGTTTCCTGTCATAAGTCCCTGACTTCAATCAGTCTAATGACCCCTTGCATTTAATACATCCGATATTCATTTATTTTCTCCTCATCCGTTCACCTCCTCAGCAAGGGTGGTGCTGTTCTCCGCCTCCTCCTCTGAAGAAGGTTGGTGGTGTCTCCTTGTTCCTCTCTGTTGTCCGTCTTCTCGTGTCTCCTTGGAGGTTAGTAATCCTCCTGCTTCTTCTTCTTCTTCTTCTTCTTCATATTTTGTAGTTTTTTGGTTAATGTTGTTGCTTGTTCTTCCTATGTTGCTGTTGTTGTTTGATGGTTGGCGTTTTTTTGGTTTATGTTGCTGTTGTTTTTTGGTGTTGTTGTCTTATTTTTGTTTATGTTGTTACTGTTTGTGTGGTTTTCCTTTTGGCTCGACGTCAACCCCGAACTAGAACACCTCCTGGCGAATGCGCCCAGTAAGAACTAACATATACTTCAATGTTAATTTTTTTTGTGCTGAATTCTTGGTAATTATTTGCATGTTAATGATGCAAGAATTAACACCTGAAGAGCAACGGGAATGGAAGGAATTGGCAAAAAAGATACAGGATACTGCGGCTCCACCCGATGCTATTTTCGTCACCATTAGCGCTAGAGACCAGGTGATTTTTCTATTCATTTTGATTTAATCAGCATTTGATTTTTCTGTTATTTGGTATAACTAAGCAACCTTATTTTGTAGATTTTTGGTGAAGTTGGTAAAGTATATGCTGTCAAGTTTAAGGACGTGCTGAAAGGTTTATGGCATTTGGTTGACAGAGACGATACTTATCATATCGTTGTCTACAACCGCGATCTGGACCAACCAGCCATTGTGGCTGGGTGGACAACACTATGCCATTTTTACCACCTAACCGCAGATCATCTCGTTTGGTTGCATCATTATAGTAAGAGTGTATTTTTACTAAAATTTTTAGGGTTCCTTGCCTGCCGAAGTCATTCCCCAAGTGGCACTCTTTGTATCATCAAGTGCCATGTTCTATGACCTTCAAGGTTTTTCTTACTTAGCAGAAAATTTCCCATAGTAGTCTGGTGAGAAAATTCCTATTTTCCTTTATTTTCACTTTTTAAATGTCATAGCATAAATTTTAAATATACCATTTCTTTAGTTGTCAGGACGTTCCAAGTACAATGTATTATTTTTTGAAAGACAAAGACTGGTATAATTTGCACTTGGGAAATGTAGCAGAATGTTGGCTGGTCTTCAATCATCATAGGAAGTCACTCAAAATTGGAGCCAGATGGAAACAATTCTGCTAGACCTTGTCTTTCGATGTTGGGATGGAAATAGTGTTCGAGTTCATTAATCCCCGTGTTAACCGCGTTTTGTATTGGCTCTGCTATGTTGATGAAATGCGTTACGATTAAGAACAATCTTTTTAGTATGCACTTTTAAAATATGATGCACTTTTTAATTATTTGGGAATAATTTTCTTATATATAAGTTGTTTTACAATAATTGTTTTATCATGTGTTGAGTATCACCATTTTTTTGTATGTATAATATTATGCGATTGCTCTTGAAAAAATTTAATCATGTTTTTTTAAATAAATTAATTTAAATAATTTAATGAACAACGGCAAATTGATACTTGTAGTACTTGAGATGAATCAGATGATACTTGTTTTTCTAAATTGGACTCCTTCGGCAATGGCAATTCGCCAATGACTTCCTTATGTCAGAAAATCAGTGAATTAAATGCAGCAATATTTTGTTTTTGAAACATAAAAAATTATACTGCATAAACACTCGATGCGTTTTTCCTTAATACAAGTTTACAAAATTACAATTCCTAAATTTATAAATTCTGAATTTCCAGGAGACAGTTTTATCATCAAATTATTCGGGTTTTTAAACAGTATTGTTAAAATAATGCCATTTTGATGACCATTTCGAGGACGTTGCACAATGTCGCCTCCTGTTGAAGGAGTGCAGGGAGTGAATCAAAATTGGAGCCTATTGAATGAGTGCAGGGAGTCAATAAAAATTGGTGTCGGTTGAAAACATTTGTTTGACACCTTGTTGTTGAACACTGAAATGGAGATTATTTTCGAATTCATTGATCCCGATGTAAACCACGTGCTTTATTGGTCGTCTGTATGAATTGGCTTGGGATTGTCAACATGTAAAACATTTCTACAATTTTATTATTATGCACATTTTAATATTTGTCGACATTTGAAGGTTTCTTTACCAAGTTGCACTCAAACTACAGTCATTTAGGATGCTTCACGGAAGTCGAGTTTGGCCACCCCGACTTCCCTTGCTGATCTTTTATTATTTTTTTGTTATTTTTATAAATTAAAATATTATAAAAAATATTTATTATATTATATCAAATTATTTTTAATTGATTTTAAAATTACTTATTTATTAAATAAATTTTTGAAGGGTTGATTAAATTAATTGTGTTGTTAACAAAATGATATTATTAAATTTAATAATTTTTGTTACATTACTTAATTTATTTAAGATACTTTTGGTTTAATATTTGTTTTAAAATCTTAATTTTGTATAATAATATATTTATTTTAGGAAATAATTTAAAATTTTTAATATAATTATTTTACTAAATAATATTACTTTGTTTATGTCATTAGATTTAATTAAAAATGATAAAAGTAAAGGTTTTAACAATTTATTTATAGAAGAAGATTATACTACATTATGAATAAATATTTAAACAATTATATTTGGGTAAGGAAAAACTTAACAAGATGATATGTTAGGATAATTGTTTCTGTTATGACCATGTTGCGGGCAAAGTCCACTTTTTTTTTGTACTTGGTTGTTCATTTTCGTCTTCGTCCATTTTAGTAGGAATGCGAGTTGAAATGGGACGACCCTTTACAGTCGTCTTTCTCCTTGGATCAGGAGCCCACTTATCTCCTTCATATTATTGCCACATTTTTTCGTGTGACAGTAAAGCAAAGGAGTAGTCGTAGATGTAAAATGAATCACATCGGCACATAGGTCATAGGATCAACATTGACAGATTTACAGGAAGCCATGACGTGACAACACGGTAAGTGTTTAGGCTGATATTCACCACAATCACACTTTTGGGATTGTATCATTACTCTAAACCTTCCATGTGATCTGGGTGTTTGAAGTGTGAATTGAGTCTCTGTTATAATAAAAGTGTGATTGTGTCTGTCCAATTCATTTACAATGTGTGTTTTGCCCTCATCGAAACATTGTACCCATTTTTGTTTGGCTAATTCATCAAGCCATTCAGGTGCACTTGCCTTATTCGCATCGTAACATGTAAATATTCAATCAACTATTATGTTATAAATTTTCATTGAAAGAAAATTTTAACGAATAAATAAAATAGATTCTCTCCAGCCAACATGAGTGGTTTCTTTAAATGTTTGCAGTTTCACTTGCCGCGAACAAAGTTTTCTGCAATGTGGCATAACAAAAAAATAACCAAAACATAAATTTAACAACACAATTACTATTAGAGATAAAATTAATTTAGTTAGTTACTAGAAGTTATTTGAGTAAGTTAGTTGGTTACTCAAGTTATAATTATTAGAAGTTATTTGAGTAAGTTAGTGTTGGTTACTCAACTTAGTTATTTTCTATCTTTGTATAAATACATCAACTTTGTAATAATTTGATGAATGAATGAATTGAATGAATTCAAAAACTATCGTTCATTTCTTTC
Source organism: Glycine max (assembly GCF_000004515.6). Classification (NCBI taxonomy): domain Eukaryota; kingdom Viridiplantae; phylum Streptophyta; class Magnoliopsida; order Fabales; family Fabaceae; genus Glycine; species Glycine max. Next base: position 15,451,643 of record NC_016091.4, on the reverse strand, counting down.
ATTCCTAATAATTACATGTAATATAAATTAAAAATTATACTGTAATTTTATCCAATTTTGATATTTTTCTTTATATGTATATTTCTCTTTAGAAAAATTATAAAACAATTCTTGAAAAATTAATTTAATATATAAGTAATTTTGAAATCAATTATAATAAATTTTATATAATATAATATTTAATTTTGATAATATTTTAATTTATAAAAAAAATCAACAACAAGCCGACTTCCGTGAAGCATCCTAAACAAGTTTAACTTCCACCACATGTATTAGTTGTGTCCAACAAATGAACATGAATATTCAAAAAAGTTAAACGACAAATGAGTTTAATATATCCATTAACTAAGACGGAAAAAAATAGTATGACATATCTTAACATCGGTTTTGTGAATATCCGATGTTAACATGAAGTACTTAACATCGATTTTCAGCAAACCCAATGTCAACATACCGATGTTAAGTTTATAAACTTAACATCGGTACTTGAAAAACGATGTTAACAGTAGGTACTTAACATCAGTTATGTTTAACACACCGATGTTGTGTCATTCATAAGTTCAAAGCCTGAAAATCCTTTTTCCCCCCACACACTGCTTGACCTAAATCGCTGAGGTTGTTTGTCCTCGTCAGCTCCATTCCCATTCGAGTTGGACTTGGAGTTCGAGTTGGCACCAGTTCCCGTTCCAGTTCGATAATTTATTTGGTTGTACACTTGTACCCGCATGTATAATGTACCAATTTGTTTATTCTTCCACCTTATGTGTTAAGACATGCATATACTCATTCTACTATAGGACATTTTAATTCTGATGGCTATCTTTTTTACTCACGTTGTTGTAATGTCAATGTTTAGCAGTTTGGATTCGGGAAGTCATGGTTAACCCAAGGACCTTTTTTTGGTTTGTGCTGCCAGTCGGTGAGGGACGTTTGACTGCCATTATCGTTGTTGGGTTGGATGTAAGTTTGATGTCTTCATTGTATATTTACTCACTGAATTTGTGTCTTAATTAGTCACTCGATGCCTTTATTTGTTGACGACCATTATCGTTGTTGGGTTGGATGTAAGTTTGATGTCTTCATTGTATATTTACTCACTGTTAAGTAGTCACAGGATTTTTGTGGTATTGGTTCATGTTAGTTTTTTCCTTTCACAAAGGTGGTACTGGCTGAAGGAAACTGTTTAATTCCACCTGCTTGCACGGAAAAAATTACATGTCAAAATAGTTTATTTGCTGAATTGGTCTATAAACGTGTATTCCATCAACAAAATTGGTCCTTGAAATTGGTTTCGGTGGTTTCAGTCACGATCATTCAAACAAATGCAAATTTCAGGAGGTTAGCCCAAAATATCACCCTGAAGTCGTTATATGGTAAAAGTTGTGATTCAACAATGGTTAATTTAGCAACAGATTGGCATGCTCAATTATAGAAAGGAGGAAAGACAACATTAGATTCCACCCAATGATAACATTGTTTGAGTAGGATAAATATTAATAGTCAACAGGTTCCTTTTTGACCAATATGTGTACGTACACTTTACTTTAGCGATTTTTCCAGAATAACAAAGACATGAAAGGAAAATGTTGTCAAGTTTTGTTGATAATGTTAAGTAACTGAACTTTATTTGTGAAAAGTCCAATGGATACTCCAATTGCATCGCCTCCTCCTTCTCCTTGTCCTAGTCCTCCCCCTCTTCCTGCATTAGCATCAGAGTCTACGTCTTCATTGAAGCAGACACGCAAACCCACATGGGTAAGATCCTTTGCCACTAGAACATTTGTGGCAGAGAGACCGATGGTCCACGTGGATCCTATGACCGGCAAGGCAGAGGGTCCCCATAGGAAGAAATTAAGGACATATTTGGGGATTGTGGCTCGTGATAAGGTGGACGTGACATTCGAGAATTGGAAGGAAGTCCCTACTACTCAGAAGGATTTAATATGGGAGACTATTCAGGTAATTTAGATTTGATGTTGCATTTTGTTTATTAGACAAATTTTAGAATTAGGTAACAATGAAACCTAATTGACTGTTTGTCAGGCTGAATTTGATATCCCTGAAGCATGTGATGGTAGGACAAAGAAGAAAATACTCCAGACTGTTGGGGAGCGGTGGAGATAGTTTAAATCTGATTTGACGAGGAAATTGGCACTTGCAGCCGACAAAGACAATGTTGATGACGATATTTTTGAAAAATATGGCATTAGCAAGAACAAATGGGCCCAATTTTGTCAGAGCCGTAGAGACCCACCATGGGACATATGTAATTTGTCATTTTTAATGTTTATGTGTAAAAATTCAGTTATTATAATACATTGTATCATAAGGTTTTGATTAATGTTTCAATATTGTAGGATGTACGGAAAAAGGCAAAGGCCATCCAAAAGCAAAACAGGGCCCCCATGTGTTGTCTCGAGGGGGTTATGAATTGTTAGAACAGAAGCTGATGGGTGACAAAACAAATATAAAACAGGAGGAAGTTGCTCAATCCGAAATCACAGAAGCGATGTTTGATTCTCCATCTCCCATCAACCGACACGTGAAGTGGAAGATGGCGGACACCAAGAAAATAGGGCAAATGACGTCTGCGGTAGCAAAGGAAATTGCTGAAAAAATTGTAAGTGACTTATAAGTAACAATCGTAAATACTTATTTTTATTTTGGACCACATGTTTCTAATGCACATTTGTTATGCACAGGATTCGTTGGAGGAGCAGGCGTCCCAGGGTTCTTTTGTCCCACATGGGCGTCAGGATGTCCTGACCGCTGCCATTGGGCAACCAGAACACGGTGGTCGTGTGCGTGCTGCTGGGGCCGGTGTCACCATCAAGAATTTCTTTGGATAGGCTAAAAAAAACCTACCGCAGTTCTTCCTCCATTGATCCAAAAGAACTCGAGCAGCTGACTCAACAAATCAGGGACCAACAAGAGGAGTTGATCATAGAAAAAGTTATGCGACAGGTGATGGCATCCTTCAGCCACCTGCAGTCCTAGTTTGAGTCACATATGCAATCACAGGGACTTCAACTTCCTCTGGACCATGAGGTTGGTCCCTCCGTTGCTCTTGTCAGCACTAAGGAGAGTTGTGTTGAACGCTCAGGGAACCATCCACAGACGGGTGACTCAGACAAATGCGGGCTATACATTGAAGGCAAGCCTTCCCGCTTGGTAGCCCTAGGAAGACTTTATGAGGGATCCGCAACGGTTCACAACATGGCTTTGTTGCATGGCCAAGTGAAGGTTGTTGTTGAGGAGATTATACATGCAGATGCTCTCGTACTTGTACCCACTGACTAGGTTATTTTAGTGGGGCAGGCACTTAACACAAACCTAGATTGACCGACAAATCTCATAAAGCGTTTATCAGAACAGGTTTTTACTGTCATAATATGGGTTTTTTTCAGTCGTAGTGATCAATGTAATTAAATTATGTCAATTAATTATGTTCGATTAATAGCATGTTGTGCCTCCAACAAAACCTCCACATACGACCGATCCTCAGGTACATGATCCCCTATATCTAATGACATTGACCATCCCACAACTTTTTTTGAAGCCGTTGAAGGTTATGTGGGATGCTTCGTTGTTTGGGCTATTAAATTCAGAATTTCCGTTGTACATAAAGCATGAAGATCTGTCAGAAATTGTCCATGGTGGTCAATGTCTCAGCATCTCTGTTATACAACTGTGGATACTGTAAGTTAATTCACATTCTTGTTAACAACCTAAGTTATTCTTTACAAATGCGTACATAATTTACTTTGTCTTAACATTAATAGGTATCTGACTGGGACAAGTATGCGATTGGGGAATTCAGATGTGTATGCATTCCTCGAGCCATAGTCCATCCAAAGATCTGACCAATTGTAGGTGGAAAGTCAAACTTACATCAACAATTGGATCCACAGTTCAAAACGACATGTGTACCTAGGAGCATACCTCGATGGGTTAGTATAACTTAAATATGAATTTAAATAATGTATAATATTGATCTTATACTATAATTGTGTACACTACAACTCACATTGGCAATTGGTCATCATTTTTCCTAAGGAAAATGTTGTTGCGTGGTTTTGTTCGTTGCATCACAAGCCAGACAACTATTTGAAAGGAATAATTAACAGGTCAGTGTTGATTTGTCAATACATTTGCATCCCCATTATCCAAAAAGTAGTTCATATTGTAATGTTTGTTGTATTCAACAGTGCATTGAAAGGAGTTGATGGTACTCCACAACCTAAATCGAAGGTTGCGGGTCCTACCTGGATTGTTTTTAAAGTAAGTAATTTAAACAATAATTTTAATACTATATATTTGATGTATGTGTTCTGTGAAAAGCTAGAATTGTTTGAATATTTAAATTTCATTATGTCTTTAGTGTAATAAACAAAAAGGAAGCACTGAGTGTGGCTATTACGTCATGCACTGGATGTCAACTATAATCTTAGCAAGTTTCACCAATAATTGGGAAATGGTAATTGTTAAATTGAAAGTTATTTTTTTTTGTTATCATTGATATTAAATTATTAACTTATCTTTTATTACATCATGCAGTATTTTAATGATGCTAGACCATTGGAATCAGACACATTGAAGACACTTCGCATCCAGTGGGCAAAATATTATCTGAAAGTTAGAAATGAAACTTAGTTTACTAGCTTCTAATTTCAGTTACCATGTTAGGCAACTTAGGATGTTAGGCATTTTTGTAATTTTACTTTAATTCATTACTTTACTACCTTGGTTTACATTTTTTACAATTGATGTCATCTTTTAACGTAAAATGAAAATTATTTATTCATAGTTATTAATAAATTCTTTATTCATTTATAGTTATGAATGGATTTTTTATAACTGTATTAAATAAATAAGCTAATACATTACATTACATGATTTACAAACATTTTTTTTTTACAAATGGATTAGAAACATGAAAAACACACAATATTTACCATACTGCTGAAGTATGATTTGTTATTATCATAATTACTATGTCAATCTACCTAATAAATATTTCATTAATGAAAATATGAGCAACATCAAAAGGCTCACAAACTTACGCATTTTCTACTAAATTCTCAACATCGTCAACATCACATGCTTAAATTCTGAAAAGACATTGGCTACACAAAAATTACTCATGTTTCGCTAAATACGTATTTGAAGGATGAAAAAAAAATTATGACCAAATTTAAACACCCACTAATTCTTCTTTGAAGGTATTGTAGAGCGAAGTCAGGACTTCCAAGTCTACTACCAATTTCACATACTATGACTCTGTCAGTTGCTAACTGTAATGATTTTTAAAAATTACATTTGCATCGTAATATTTGTTTAATTCAATTTTATCAATTACATTTCGGTAAACATCATTTTTTATATTTATATGATGTTAGGTATGTTTTGTTATTTATATGTTATTATTTATACTTGCATCATTATATTTTTAAATTGATATGTTATAATTTATATATTTCATTTACAAGTTTAATATTTTATTTTATTTCATGTATGCTTTACGGGTGTTTGCGTGAGTTGATGCGAGGTGATGATTACAAGCATTTAATGACGATTGGAAGTCTGTGAATACGTAAAGCGAATAATTTATATATTTCTTTTATATTTTTAATAATGTAATTGATTTTATTTTATTTCATGTAAGGTTGACGGGTCTTTGCGTCAGTTGATGAGAGGTGATCATTACGCACATTTAATGACGATTGGAAGTCTGCGAATACGTAAAGTGATTTTTATCATTTTTAAAATTGGCCATGTAAGTAGGTATCTTGGTTCCTGTACACTGCCCTATTCGAACTAATTTGATGTCTTCGAATGTGAAAAGGCATGTTTTGGACGCATGCTTCTTGGATTGGAGGGTTTAATGGACGTGTCTTGGTTCCTATAGTGGTGTTCATTTAATGTAACAGTCACTTAATGAAAAGGGTACGTCTCAGCAAAAACATTTTTGGATATCCCTCGGACATGACATAAGAGGCATGGTTCCATTCATCTAAAATAAAGGTTTGTAATAAACCACAATTAGTGAAATACACATTAACCCTGCTTTATAAAGTGACTATAAACCCTAACTTGTCAATTACAGATTAACCGAACTTAGTTAGACAACTATAAACCCTAATTCATAAAAGTAGGGTTTAGTTGTTTGAATAATTTAATTTTTTCGTAGTTGGACAACTATAAACCCTAATTCATAAAAGTAGGGTTTAGTTGTTTGACTAATTTAATTTTTTCGTAGTTAGACAACTATAAACCCTAATTCATAAAAGTTGGGTTTAGATGTTTGAGTAATTTCATGTTTCCTTTGAGTGACTACGTCATGTGTGAAGTACTTAAGTTAGTGCTTTCTCTTAAATAGTGGGTACTTAAGTTATTGGTTCAAAAAATTGAGAACAAAATTGCATATTATAAGAACCAATGTTGCCACAAAATCCACGTTTTATAATTTACAAATTATTGCTATGGTTACACATTTTGAAAATGCCCCAATGCTATCTAAGACCAAATTAGGTGTGCGACCACAAAAGGATAATAATCCATGGACATGTCTAGGTATTTAACATGTTAGAAAAAAAAAACAAAATGCAAGGTATTATCATTTATTGATAAAGAGAATAAAAAAAACCGATACCGTATTAATTAACCATGATTGTCTATGTGTCATTGCTTATTTGAGATATAAGGTTGACTGAGTCATAAAGAAAAAATAATTATCATTTTATTATGGAAAAGTTAATATATAATCTCTTTTTTTTTATGCAATCATTGAATTATTCATATTGTACATGTAAATGTTTTGTGTACATTTAAAAACATCAAAAAGGTAATCAAATAATTGATACTTTAGGATATTGTCAGAGAGGTGCGAAATGAACTTAGATTAATATTAAATGTTTGTGTATATAATTTATGTGAAATAAATATTCAATTTAATGAGGCCGTTAAACAAAATGGTAACATGAAAGTTATAGAATGATGTAATAGTTTTGAAACCGAAAGTACACAAAAACCCTAATTAGTAAATTACAGTTTATCCGTCATTTGTGAAGTAATGGTAATCCCTTGTGAATAAAATGCATGTAAACACTAAGTAGTTAACTAAGCCTAACATGTACTATGTCGAATAACCCTATTACCAAATTGGTTAGGTCAAACTAACGACTACTTAGTAAGGTTTACATAAACCGTAATTGCGTCAATATTAATTTAATTGTTATATTTTTCAAATGCATAATGATGAACATATTATCACATAATTTAATGTGACTTCGGTGGGGGGTGTTGTGTGTGTGTGCGCCTCAATAATAAATAAAGTTTACCATAAATTTTGATATACTACGACCAATAGTTTATATGATAAATAATTTTAACATTATTGTTTCAAACAAAATATTCCAAAATGAAAATAAATTGATTATAAAATTCAACCGAACAAAATGTTTGATGCACTTAGTCAAAATCAAAAAACATCATTCATTAATAAATTAAATTTTACTGTCATATTCTATAAATTGTAAATGAAAATACATTGTGTAAAAAACTGGATGAAACGGCGTATAACGAGGCGACACTGGTAACACAGACACAACTGGGTACCAAAGACAAAGAAAACAAAAACACATTAATACTTGGTAAATAATTGTACTTTAATAGAACAAAATCAAGCAAAATTGTCTTTCAAAATAATTATGTAGCAATTATTTGCGCTTAAATATTAAATAATTGATGTTTTGTTTAATTTTGCCTGCACATATAAAAATGGAGGTTCTAAAAGCAAAAAGTGGGGAATAACGAACAAAGAAATAAGAAATCAGAGCAAATGAAGGTATGCATGCATTAGTTTTCGGGTTAGATGCTCGAGACAGATTAACTTCTAATAGAACAACAAGAAAAAGATATCATAATAAAATCATTGCTAGACATAGAGTGATTGCATTATGCCCATGCGTCAAAGCAAATGTCTAGAATTACAACTTGATGCATTTTATCTATTGAGTGTTAGCAAGGGAATTTGGGACATACATAGGTAAAATAGGATTGTTATCGTGAGCCATCAGGGGCAAGTAAATGAACAGATATGGGTAGGATAGAATTACCTGAATTGATAAACAAAAAAATCATAAAATCATACATCATAGGCAAATAGGAGATGATAGGTCCGAACATTACCATATGTTATGTTTTTTTTATGTCTTTTATTTATGTCATCTTTTACTTTTCTTATCTTATATTTTTTTAGCTTTATCATATTTTAATTTTTTTCTTCTATTTTTATTTGTAATATTTATGTTATCTATTATCTTTCTTTATCCTTTAATTTAAATTTGTTATCTCTTGCTTAATAAAATTGGATTTGCATTAACCTAAGTACAAATAAAGTAGTTGCGGATTCGACAGTCGGGCTTATGAGTACTTTACTACTTGCGACAATTTCGTACACTTGCCAAAGGCCTCAACACACATTTTTTAAAGTTAATTTATATTTTGTTAAAATAAAACAACGGTAATTTTTTTACATATATTAAAAACATTAATCAATAAAAAATTAAATTATAGTTGTGTATCAGGCTATTACGAAACAACAACAAATGGAATTTTTGATGAATAAAACCTCCAAATTTTATTTGTTGGATTCTGTGTCATGTCGTAAGTGGCTGACTCAAACCACTATAACGAGCACTAACATTCATTAACTCTGAAAATGATTGAAGTTGATACTTCAGACGTGGGATATTGTTTCCATGCAAAAGTGCATTTTGCTCCTTTTGGTGCTACCCTCGGCACAACTGCATTTACTTCAATTTACCATTACTTGCTAAAAATTAAGAAAAACCCGCATTACACACGGTCATCAGTCCCTTTGCAAAATCATTGAACCTCCTTCATCGCTGACAATATATCTCTACATGCAAACAAACCAGTGAAACCACCAACGACAACCAACTGAGTAGGAAACATCGTCAACCTTCGAAATTTTATATTCATGGATTCGGACATGTTCGCGAGTCATGACACAGCATGAGTTACATGCTGGTTGTTTAATGTTGTTGTCGTTATTTAATAAAAAAAAAAACTCATTATACTGCCATTGTTGGTTGTGTGTATAATACTAATGAAAGTTGCTGCATGTGTACAAGGAATTATGACAATGAGGCTGAAACATCACTTTGGACCAACGACGCAAGTAGCAAACAACATTGTTTCCAGGTACACAATCTACCCTTCACTGCCTTATTTCTTTACAGGTAGACAACATTGTTCATATGTAGCCATGTATGATTATGAAGTTGTATTGGTTTTCTCTTCCCTTAGGTACCATTGCCAACGGGAACAGTCGCTGTCGAAAAGGATGAAGAGGTAGTTAGGGATACATCTCCTACTGCAACCTTGAATGATGTGGTTGCTGCAATAAAGGTGCCAACTTGTCCTTGCGTTTAAAACAACATGTTTTATCTTTTAATGTCAACTAAAAAATATGACAAACAAAAAAGTAAATATGGACTTAATGATAAACGAATCTTACATTATGACAATTTACACATGTATGTTTGACATTCGCATGAAGCATTTGGCTCAACAAATGGAAAACATCGAAAACCAAAACAAAAAAAGACTCGATGCCATTGACAAGACAAACACATCAATGCTGAAGGCCATCTACACATTGGCTAAACAAGACTACAAGGACTCAACGAAAGATGGTGACAAGGATGTGGCAATGAGTGAGACTCATGAAAATACTTATGTCTATCGTCAACCATTACATTTTCAAAATGTGAATAAGAGGGTGTCCAACCCGACTGTGAAATGTACCACAAACCAAGCATATGGAAAATCGGACGCAACTTTGAACAATATTGAAACCATCTTCATCCTGGGGGATGATGATGATGATGATGATGAGTTTCTAAGGCCATTAGATAAGGGAATGAAGGGCAAATTTGTCCGTGACGAAAACACTACCACCTACTCTCTCTGAAAACAATCAAGCTGTCAGGACCCAGTGAAAAAAAGACTACAGATAACTCCTCCCCGCAACAGCCATTCACGAGCAACTATGTTAGAGGACTAAAAGCTAAGGTGAAACATTTACTAACCCTTACTACAAACACTTACATATTAAACATTACTTATTTCATTTTGTCACAGGCTGAAATCGTTAAGGACTCCTCTATACCGCCTAGAACGTTGTCATTCCCCAATGATAAGTCTATTAGTGGGAGTTCAAAGAAGCAGAAAATTGACAACCACGTTCAACCTACTTGGAATGCTTCAGGATACCAATACAGTAAAGGAAGTTCATTGGGAAGCATCAACAACAATAAGCCAACTTGGATGTTTCATAGGCCTCAGCCCAATTCCAGTAGGGGATACACACATACTATTCCTAAGGTCTTGCAAATAATACCAGTTATATTTCTTCAACCATACTCTTGCGTTATATAACATGTTTTACATGTACAGGATATGCCCTGCACCTTCAAGCCAACTGTTGACATGAATCTTAATTTTGAGGAGACACAGGTTTGTGCATATGTCTTCAACCCTAAAGTGGACCCGAGGTACGTGCGGTCAAGTGTTACTCATAAAAATTACATAACTTATGATTGATATATATTCATGGCCATGGGTATTTCTTTGTTCGATGTTGACAACTAAAATTGTTTTTTTTTTGTGCATCTTTATATTAGCGGCAACGAAATTTTGTTTGGCTTAGGAAACAACTTGGGCACGCGAGCCCACTTTCAGTCGTTGTGTCCCAATAAGCCAATTAGGGAGGAGGTATATGGTTGTTTGTGCCGAAACTATCCTATTGTATGTTAGGCTACAAATTGGCGTCACACTTTATGTTTCAAAATTTGTTATGCAATTGCTGCCAGATTATACTCTTCATGGCTCTGAAGGTTGCTTACAGCCAATTATACCGCACTAGGAGTGTTTGGTGTATGCCCCCAGCTTTTGTGGTATGCGATACATTATGTGGTAATTTAATACAAAACAAATATTAATTAACGTTTTTAATTTTTGTAATTAATTGCAAAAACTGCCCTTTGAATTTGATTACAGGTGGATGTAATTGATGGGACTCCCGTGGAAACAGTCATGCTGCATTATGGAAAGGATTGGATGCCTTTATTTGCAAACTTAAAGCTGGTAAATAATGTTTTCAAGTCAATGCAACTTATCATTAAGGGGAAAAAATGTAAATAATTGTGTACAAATACTTGTAATGAAACTAAAATGATGTTCGCGCTTGACGCACGGAACAAAAAGTAATTATTATTATTACGGGGTATATATTAATTTAATCATATTTTATTTTGTTCAGATATATATACCCATTCTTGAAAATATGGATCATTGGTATCTGATGGTCATAGACTTGGCTGGAAAAAAAATATATCATCTCGATTGTGACCTGACAAGTCAAACGACATATGATCGGAAAGATCATATTAAAATCATGGTTTGTTTATATTGTTTCAATTTATTAATTATCAAATTAATGACATTTTCATATGTGCATTGACTAACCATCACAATATATGTATATATATATATATATATATATATATATATATATATATATATATATATATATATGTGTGTGTGTGTGTGTGTGTGTGTAAACAGGCCAATGCGATGCTGAATGTTTTGGAAAGTGTGTTTGAAACTGAAGATTTAATTTTTGGATTTGCTAGAATGGATAACTGGGATATTGTGGAACCCAGGGGAATACCTAATTATGGATCCAGGTGAATTTTATAAACATAACTCATTCACTATAAATTGATGTTATATTTCAGAAAAATTGAAATGCAAAATATGGTTATTGGTTAATTGAAGTGAAAAGTCAACATTATGGGTCCTAGAATGAATGCAAATGGAGGAGTCATTTGTGACTCTCTTGCATGGAGTGGTAAGAATGTTCGAAATGTTAATCAAATTTGTTAACTTTTATTAACATATTTATACAAACCTCATATTTGGTTTCATGTAGTCCATAATGTACATAATAATTGTCCTAATTTATGACAAAAAAACTGCAACTAGATGAAAAGGCCGTCAGAATGAAGGTGGCAATGATCCTACTTTTAGGGACACACAACCAGTACAAAGCAGAGTTGATCACAAATGCAGAGCGCACTTGGCATGACTCTATTCATGGAAAACATTGAGGATCCATATCTTTTTTTATTTTACTAATTTTGGGTGAGGATCGGTATATTTTTTTTACAAATTTTTTGTGGTCAACAGCATGGCCAATCATTTAATATATGTTTAATATTGCATATGAAAGGCATTATTATAAAATGTAGGACATGACAGACATGTGCAGGACCACATTTGCAGGTCAACAAAGAGATGACACCACCAATGAAACTGACATTGGCCACAACAATGTTATACCTGCTTCGGTTTCATTATCTATGGACTATGACCTACTTTAATTTACGAAGCTGGTTCTCTGTCAATCTTTGTCCATGAGGCATTATAACGCACTCATTAAGTTTTGACCACTTGCTGTAATTAAAGTCTGCAAAATATCAAACAATGTTACATATGTCGCTTCTTTATTGCAATGCTTATAGGGGTTGTTGCTTCCTTCGTTTGTGTCATTACCCCACGAATTATCTCCTCTGTTTCCAATGTTTGTTGTTCATTTTGGTGTCCTCTTCACTTCCACTTTTTGGTTTTCTTTTGGGTTTACTTTAAAAGCTACTGAGGGCTTCCATCTTCATTTTATTTTATGCCATTTTCGCTAGCCTTATTTGTGTATCATTGCTCTGATTTGTTGTGGACTTGTGCTTTAATTTTTGTAATAGGCTACAACAACGTGGGATTTACCAAACAACTTGTCGGACAAGTTAACATCGTTGAATGTACAGGTTCTTCTATTTTGCTTTTATTAAAACGACGTTTATGATTTTTTGTACTGCCATTTTATTTGGTTTTTATGGATGCTTCATTCATATTTTCCCCTGAAACTCATATATTTTCATAAATTAAATTCGTTTCTAAATAATTGCCTCATTCGACATTACATGTAACAAAAATATTAAATTAATTTAACCAACCTCAACGTATTTCAAACATAACCAAAATAATATTTAAAACTATGTAAAACATGTACATGCAAAAACAAATAATTTTAAAATCTTTCAATTATTTTAATTAATAAAGATGAAATGCATGTTTTTTATTATTATTATTAATATTATTATTATTATTGTTATTGTTATTATTTACGTATACTTGTTTCTTTAATGTTTTTCATTCTATTGGAATTTAAACAACCAATACACATTAATTTTACAACAAAATTCGGTAGCCATTACCAAAAAAAAAAAAGAAAACACTTCAGCTGCCTGCACCACCACAACACCATGATTCCCAGGTTCCTTCATATTCCCCCACCTACATCTTTTCACAAACCATTAACTCACCCACACGTGCCCAAAAAAACATTTCTCTTCACACAGAACACATCCACGCCCCATTCCTTTGGGAAAAAAACTGAAACGGCGGCCACCATGAGTTCAGACCCATCTTTGAACTCAACCGACACAACCATCAGTTTAGATGCATGGGCCGAGTCGACCAACACAAACGTTAGTTCAAACTCTTCATCTGTTACAAGCAAGGCAAGTTTAAAATGAATAACTGACTTACCTTGTCCATTTCTTTTCTATTTAATATGTTAATCGAAGTTTTTATGTGTCGATCGGTGTTGTCAGTACATGGTTAGGTGTTCGTCTTGTCTTTTGCTATTCTGTTATGAACCCGAACTTCTTGCTTAGTTCATCTTTTCAATGCATTCATCCATATCTTTTGACTCAATAATTGTTTTATCAACATTCACTTCAAAATTTAAAACCAAACAATATATAATTTTCTGTTGCAAATTTACTTTTGTTTAGCTTTCACTGCCACACCACAAAAAAGCAATATTCTTTTCCAGTGTTTCTTCTATTCTTTGATATTACATTTGCAATATTCCATTCATGCATGTTGATTCAATCTAATGCACTCCTGCTAGGATCCCTACAAGATAGCATTATGTTTTTTTCTAATTTTTCACTGACCAACATTGAAGGATATGTAAATTAATTACACTTTAGTTTAATTTACACCATATATGAATATCGTTGACCTACACTTTTCTGTTGTTATTCAAAACTCTGTATTCCAATCGAATGACACTTTATCGGAGTAGCCTGTCTGTATCAAAACCTTCAACTCCAAAATATAGTTTATATTACCTGCCAACTTAACAATAAATTTAACCATCAACATTTCATCCACAATATTATACGAGCATTTAAGGTAGTAAAAACACTGCTGAAATTTGCAATTTCTTGAGTTCACACCTATTTGCTTTTACTCATTGCATGATAGCCTCATTAATTTCATTTTGTTATTGTCATTGTCCACATATTTTTACATACTTAGTTATAATTATTGCGCTCTATCTCACTGCAGATTCAATATCTACTTAACACAAAACCCTTAATCATGCAGTTCACAACACCATTCCACAATGATACGGTTCTTATAAGCCCAATTTGTTTTTCTTTTTTGTTCTTTAATATGCATAATATGATTTACTTTTTCTCACTATGGGTTTTTGCAGGACACCATAGAAGTGCCTTCTTTTTACCACTAACAGTGGCCAGTATACCCTAGGCTTGTCCGGTTTAGATATGATGGAACAACGTTCTATATCAGACTAAGATAACATCGACAAAAAGTCTACTTTGCCGATGGACCAAAGCTCTTCAGAAAAGATTTACAAATTTTTGAATCTGTGACCATTAAATTCTTGGCATGCGAAAACACCTCCACTTTTGACCTTTATTTCATTCCATCACTACAAAACCAGAGTTGTGCAAGGCCTTGCCTCTTCTCAAGAGAGCATATTTGGACAATTGAAATTACATAGTCAATGCTTGTTGCACCGGAACCGCTGGTAACCATGACAACCTGTTCCAACTTCTTTATACAAATTGTTGCTTATATATGACACTATTTTTTCTGCCCTCAAGAGACTTCCAAATTGTGCCATGACACATGTTAATGCCTGTGGTAAACACGTGACCATCCTGAGAAGAATTGGACCTCCATTATAGTGGAATGTTGTGGTCCTTCACATTGGAATGAGCTAGAGATATGTTGCACAACCATGGTATCAATTCCTCATGGATAGTGATTTCTCACACGGCGATGAGGTCTCCTTCTATTACAGGACCAAAGATAAAATATGGGAAATTGTCATCCGCCACAACAAAAATTGGGATTATTAAAATCATTTTATGTACTTTAACTTGTGGATTTTTTTCACTTTCCTGAACAATTTGCTTATTTCACTTTCAACACTAAATATATTATCAATATTGGATCTATTGTTATCTGCACATTACCTTTTATTTATGTCTGCTCTAAAAAAACAATTAATATACATGCAAATGTATAATGGTTTAAGTGGAATATAACTATAGCTTTCTTTTCATTCATCGGGCCCAAGTCAACTGTTCCAAATTTCATATATCTGCCATGTTATTGAAGTTTTTTGAACTACCCATTCTTACCAACTTTCACAACTCTACAAATTAACAACCCACAAATTTCTTAATGGTACATCAGTATATAAATACCATATAACCTTTTTATAATAATTATATAAAAAGTCACAATTATCATGATTTTTTTATTGATTGATAGTAGAAGTCCAGATTTTTACTATCTATAAATATTAAAATTTAACAAAACTATGTTCTTATTAAAAAAATTATTTATTGACTACTATCTACACATATTAGTTACTTAGTCGGTGTTATGGCAAAGGGACAAGTTCACCTATAGATGGCTGAAGTGCTTTTCCTAAAATGCTTAAACTACAGATGCCTTGTCCTTCGAATGGGCCAGCCTCTCCTCCCCCTAACTTTTTATTAACCCAAATAATAAAAAATGCTTATGTTTCATCGTGATGACGCGCTGCCCACTGGGGTATGTTACTTACTTACTGATAACATTGTTCTTCAATAATTCCTCTAACACAACTCAAATGACAACCTCAAATTATTTAAATGTTCCAATTACATCGACTTATATGTAAGTAACTGCCCCTCAATGATTGATTTCAACACAAATTTCTTAACAGTAACAATAACATTAGGATTTCCGGTTCATCACAAATGAATATATCATCATTAAGGAATATATCATCATTCCTATGTCAGTCTGCCCAATAAATATTCCATTCACAACATTACCAAATTTTAACACCCATTATATCTTCTTTCATTAACATTCCAATTCAAAAATTCCACAATTACAGTGTGCACATTACAAAAAACCAATAACCATTTGCCAAATTACATTCCCCCCTGCTACACCATCAAATTACACTCCTTTGCTACATAATAAACACACTAACAAGCAAATACAGACCGAACAAACAACCAATACAATCCATATAAATTTTTCCTTCATCTTCATGTCACTCATCCTGCTTTGCAAATCCTTTTCCCTCAACTTCAATTCATCAACCTCCTTCATCAAGGCTACAATGATCTTCTTTTGAAGATTGTTGCCAACTGGATCATGCCACTGAAAAAAATTACACCCTTTCCTACCTGTATCCTGCATGCCCAACATAACCAAAAACAATCAACAATTAACACATAACATAACCCCTACCAAATTAATATTCCTTACCTTGTATAGACCACAACCATAAAAATGTCTCCCTGAATTTTCCTCAGTCCACAATGTCACTCTATGCTACAGAGACAAAACACACGACTGCGGGCCTCGGAGGTGTACGAGGACGAACTCCTTTCCATGACGCCGTTTACAGAGGACAACAACACCTTTTAAACAAGAGTTGCTTACCACAATTTCAGCCCCAATGACAACTCTTTTCACATCTCCATCACTGTAATAGCAACCACAACCTAATATCATAAATACTAATAGACATCATGTGCAACTCTATATTACAACAATTACCACATAAAACATGTCAAATTACATGAATGACCAAATGTTCCAAAGGATTGAAAAAGGCTATTCATAAATTTATCACTTGTTCCACTTCTTGCACTTCTTCAGCTTGTTCCACGAACATGTCAACTCAACAAGGTTAATCATCAAGATCATCCCATATTCATAGAAACATCATACAACTAACTTAATCTTCCTTTTCCTTAAAAATTTCTCCATCCAAATCCCCCATTTTCCAAAATCCACACCTTGCAAACTAACACCTATATTGCAAAACTACTGCTCATACAGACCACATGCATCTTCAAAACTACAACACATAACATAACAACACAGAACAACATTGAGGCAAACCATTTTACAAAATGAAAATCAATCAAAACACCAATATAACAACGAAAAAATAACTAACAGGGACAACTGAACAAACTGCAACACTAACAATAAAAACCGATAAAAGAGTGGAAATACCTTCACCAAATACGGACTTCCTCGAAGTGATGACCAGATTTTACATGACTCCTCACAGCTACCTTAACCCTGACGGGCTTGCCATTTGCATCACCAACCAACACCGAACAAAGTAAAACAAATGTTAAAACCCAAACACGGCGGTAAGCCAAACCCGACATTCAAAGTGCTGTTTGTTCATGACTAAGCCTTACCCTTCTTGAGGTTTTTGACGTCGTAGGACGAAACCCTCAATGTTAGTTGCGGATCTGGCCCTGAAGCTCCCCCAACCTCGGTTTTCTTTCGTCTTCTCTTTCAATCCTGCTCAACAAACACAATGTTCACCTTCGATAGTTTTACCACGACCAAGCCAATGCTCTACTCAATAGTGCTGAACAAAGACACGGCTCTACTTCAATCGCAAAATCGCCACCTCTACTAGGGCATGCAAGGTTCTACTTTTCGCGAAAGGGGAAACTGGAGCGTTCTTCCTCATTACAACCCGTTACCCTACCCTCAACAGATCTCAACCATTTAATTTTTTAATATTTCAATCCGACAGACGCAATTCATTCGTTATTTTTTTGACATGGTTCTTCTATCAACCGGTAACCCTTCACACTTCCCAACCATTAAATATTTTAATCTTCATATCCGACGGATAACAATCACAAGTTGCTTTTTTCCAAACTTTCGTAGGGTGCGAAAGTAGTTTCACTTTTGCACCCTAAACCTCGTCAGTTTAGTTATCTATTCCCACTACACATTTAATATTTCATAGCAGAATATGGCTTTAGTGTGAATGAATCGTCAAGCTTATTCTCAACGAGCTACTACCATTCTTCTTAATTTTGTGCATAATTTTTTTAAGTATGCAATTTGTGTTTCATATGGTTATTCTTGTGAATTTCAATCAAGACTTTAACTTGAATACTATGGCCACCACTGTTAACACTTGAGGAGTTCCATGACTCTATTTTTGTTAAATTTCAAATTCAGTTATGATGCAATCCTACCCCGCAAGGGCATTGGATAGAAAACTGCAAGTAGATTGGGCCAGATATGCAAGAGAAGGCCCTAGGGTTCTTATGAGCCTTAGGGTAGATTTCGGGCCCATGGGCTAAGTACGAGCCCACTTATCTTTGTAAATATTAGATTAAGGTTTCATTATTTTTGGGCCTTGTATTTAGGGCTCCATAATGTAGGTAGGGTACCCTAGAAATATAGGATTTTTCAGCCCTTGTATTTTAGGGCACCTAGACTAGTTTTTGTATTAGGGGTAGTTTTGTAATTTCACATGCACTAAGTGGATATTTGATGTGTGTGGTTGGAAATAAATTTAATTGAATTGGTAGAAGCCCAATCCAATTAAATTTTAGAGGGGGAGGTGAGCATTTGCTTACTACACCCCATTGCCACATCATATAGTCACACTTTGTGCATGTCCTTCATGCTTTTCATGCCTCATGACAACTAAGCACACTTAGTGGAGAATCTTGGAATTGATCTTGGATTAGTGGGCTGAACCATAACTAAAATTCACTAATCATAATTAGTGAAAGTTTGGCTCCACAAATTCAATTTCAAATTCAAGTGAAATTTGAATTTCCCTCCAATTTTGTGTGACACTTAGGCTATAAATAGAGGTCATGTGTGTGCATTTTTTTCAACTTTGATCATTTGAATATTAACTTCAGATTTCAGAGCTCTTTTTGAGCACAAAATTTCGTGCTCTTCTCTCCCCCTCCCTTCATTCATCTCCTTCTTCCTCCAAGCTCTTATCCATGGCCTCCTATGGTGGTGAGCTTCTTCTGGACTCATTTTCTCCTTGAAGTGGCGTCTCCTCTCTCTCTTCCTTCTCCATTCCGCTGCCATTTATCTTCCAAGAAGCAAAGGAATCCATTGATGAAGAAGATCCTAGGCCTACAAGCTCCAATGGAGCTTGCATCAAGTTAGCTGTAAAACAAAATGAATATTAAAAGAAAATTAAAAACTACATTAATTTTAAAAAATCATCTTAGAAAGTTCAATATCAACATGGATGATTTCTATGAAGAAAAAGGAAAAATTTTTGGAAAGAAAAAGAAGAATAGTGTTGAGTGAATGAAGAGAAGAAATTCGTGCATGGATTTGTGTAGAATGTTAGAGGAATCGGATATGGATTTTCAGGTAAAGGGAAATGTACGAAGAAAAGGAAAAGAAGAAGAAACAAGAAAAGAAACAAAAGAAAAAAAAAAGAGAGAGAGAGAAAATAAAAGGGAGGAAACTTGAGGAGATGCGGGAGTTGTATGGAGAGGGAATGAGCGGAAAAGTAAGAGTTTCAGGAAGTGACATGTGGACATCAGGATTACTTTTCTCATGATAGGTAGAAGACTCTTATGTGGATTATGTAATCCGCAATTCCGCATAATAAAAAGAAAAACAAAGGAAAGGCTATTTCAAAGTATGCAATCCGGAGTAAAATAAATAAATATTTCCATATTATGAAATCCGGATCATAAAAAATAATGCAATTTCAAATTGTTCATTCTGGAATTATGCATATTCTGGAACTAGGTATGCATAATTTAAGAATGGACAATCCAAAAGTGTATTATTTTTTGTGTACTTTGGATTCTCCAATCTGGGATTATAGCCAAATGCCAAAAGAAAATCTTGGAACTTACCTCAAACAACTACGACGTAGAGCAACAAATAGTGAACCCATGGAGGGGCAGAGGAGACTTTCAGACAGAGGTTCCATGGAGTGTAATCTTGGGATATATGAATACAAGGAGGTGTAGTTAAAAAAAAGGGGTGCATGAAGCAATTGCCATTGGTGTGATGCTTGTGTATCTTAAAAGCCTAAATGTCCTGTAAAAGTAAACACAAGTTAAATTGAGTTCGGAAAACTATTCGTTAAATTTGTTCCTAAATCATCTGATCTTTCTTTTGATACCGAATGTTTGAGTAAAATTTTAAGGATAAAATATGTTTGTGATTTTTAATAGTTAAATTTTGTGTTTGTTTTCTAATAATATTTTTTTATTGGTTCTTGACATTTTTTAATTCTTATAAATTAATACATTTTGTATTTGTTTCTTGATGATTTATTTTTCATTTGTTATTAATTTTTTTGAAAAAGACAAATATCAAATGAAAAAAAAAATTATCAAAAAATAAATATAAAATTTATTAATTTATCAGCGATTAAAAAAGTATCAAAGACCAAAATGATAATATTATTTTATTAGAGAATTATTGTAAAGAGATTTTTTATCAAGAAATAAATACAAAATTCAAATATTTATTAAGAATTAAAAATATATTTTAACCAAAATTTAATATGAGTAATCATGAAGTCTTCGAGCCAAATCCAAAATTTGAAATTCTTGACCTTTTTCTTTCTTTGTAGATTCTAGTTCTTGTTAGGTTGAATATCAATGGGGTAAGTCCAAATTGTCTAAATATTCTAAATTAATTATGCGCGGATGAAGGCTAAGTCATGTATAACGTGCCTTCCTTTCAAAAGCATGCTAGATAATTAAGGCCTGTGCTTATTTTATTAAATTATACTAATCAAGTTCTAAGTCTATATTCTATATCGATGGGATCACTAAATTAATGGTCTGTACATACCAGTAGTACACCTTTTAATGGATGGGTGATGGCTGAATTGGCACTACCAAATCATGGCTTGATTAATTTAACTGTTTAATTGTGTGTCCAATCATATAATAATTTGTCACAAACATGATCAGTTAACATTGACCCATATGTTGAAATTTGGGTTTCTAAGTTTAAAAAAAATAAAATGAAAAGGCCTTTATATTTGTCACTGTGGGAAAGGTCATGTTCATGTGTATGGTATGCCTAACATTAAACCCATTGAGTGCTACAAGTGGGGACATGGCATGTTACACCAAACACAATTAGTGTTATTGGACCCCATGCACAACAAGAAATGCTTTAGTTTCATTTTTCAGCACGCTTAAACCCCTCTCCCTCCAACCCCTTTTAATTCTTTTGCCATTTTGCTTTATTTCACCATGAAGTGTCATCATCATTCCACGCTCAAGAATCATTTCTTCTTACCCCTTTTCTTTAATTCGCAATACCACATTCACAGGTAGATAGATAGATGGACAACGGTTTTTTTTTTTTCTCCTGTTCCTCTAGGTTCAATTTTTTTTTTTATCCTTTTTTTATAATTTTTTATTTTATTGTTTTCCTTATGGTCCTTGAATTGGATTGTGCCACTTACATCACTACAAGAGGTAGTCCTTTTGACAGGAACAGCGTATGTGAGTTCTGCTGAGGGAACATCTCCAAGAAGCAGAACAAGTACTTTGCTTTATCATTTTCCATTTCCGTGAACTGGTGTGTACTACTACTACCCTTAACCTTCTCATCTATTACCACTCTACAATCTTTCTTCTTTGAGACTCATTCCGTAGAAAAAAAATAAAAGAAGTAAAATTCGTGATTTAGCCATAGTCTTGCCTTAGGAAAATAAATATCATCAATGCTTCCTGTTTGATGTTGTAGCTAGAGAATATCAGAAAAAGGAATTTCAGCTTGACACATTGTTAGTGTTATAATCAAGGTTTGAAAATACGGTCTACTACGACCGTAATTTCAGTGGCTACAACATTAAGATTTTTCAAATCAAGTCTAAATTGTGGTCTCATCAGCCACATTTGTCTGTAATTTTACGCAATATCAAGGATCGCGACGAAACTGCAACCGTGACTGGGACCGCAATTCAAAACTTTGGTTACAATCTTGGCTCTTTTTGTCTCATGGGCTCTGTTTTTGGCCTGATTCTGATGGTATTTTCCTGGGTGTCGTTTACATTTCCGGGATCCAATGCTCAGGAGGGTGTCAAATCAGCTCATGTTCTTGACCTCATCATAAGAGATCACACGTTCAAGGCATTGGACAAGAACTTTAGGACAGCAATACCACAATCAGTGAGCTTACCAGCAAATCTTTCAGGCATTGGAATTGATGCTGTGAGGTTCAGATGTGGCAGTTTGAGAAGGTATGGTGCACACCTAAAGGAATTCCATCTTGGTACTGGTGTAACTGTGCATCCATGTATTGAGAGGGTCATGTTGATAAGACAAAACATGGGGTACAATTGGTCTTCTATATACTATGCTAACTATGATCTCTCTGGGTACCAGCTTGTGTCTCCAATTGTGGGACTCCTAGCTTACAATGCTGATGAAGATGCAAAGTCAAGCAACCCTTTTCAGCTTGGGATTGTGGCTGGAGAAACGCCTATGACAATTGACTTCACCAATGCCACAAAGATGAACCAAGATGGGGTCAAGCCCTTGTGTGCTAGCTTTGAAGGTGATGGGAGAATGACACTAGCAAAAGCACCAAACCCTTCAACACCACTTGTTTGTGTTGCAAAGAGGCATGGCCATTTTGGCTTGGTTGTGGAGTACTCGCCGCCGGATCAGTTCAGGAATAAGCCCTTAAGTAGGTGGAAAGTGGCGGTTGGGAGCACTATTGGTGCCGCTTTGGGTGCTTTTCTTTTAGGCCTTCTTCTTGTGGCAATGCTTGTTAGGGTGAAGAAGAGATCAAGAATAGTGGAGATGGAGAGGAGAGCCTATGAAGAAGAAGCCCTTCAGGTTTCAATGGTTGGACATGTGAGAGCTCCTACTGCACCCGGCACTCGAACCACACCCGTAATTGAGCATGAGTATATACCTCATCATCCTCGTTGAATATGATTTCATTTTGTTGCTGATGAATCAATTTTGTAACATTATAAGATGACATTCAAATCAAATTTAGCATAGGCTGAAACTATGAAGAGTTTCAATATTGTGTTGCTGATCAATCCAATTTTGTAACATTAAGATGACTTTCAATCAAATTTGTCATAGGCCAAAAATTATATGAAATGTTTCATTATGTTGCTGATCAATCAATTTTGTAACATTAAGAAGACATTCAATCAAATTTATCATAGGCCAAAACTAAAATTGTATTTCTAGTTCCTACAAGAATCTTTATAGGTTCCATTTTAGAAATAGAGGACTTCGATTCCTTCATTCTGCTGATTCACAATCCCCCCTCCCAATTACAATGCTTGAATCCACAATTTCTTACTCCAATATAATTATACTCTTCTCTCATTATATTATCAGGCAACATTGGTTATGTGCCTTCGTATCATAAATGTCTAGCACTAACGTTCACATTTTTGAGTTTGATCAGCATGCATTTAATCGTGTTATACGAGTCATATTAAAAAAGGAAAAAAGAAATGAAAAAAACTAGCAGCTTTTTTCCCCTTATGGTGTCAGAAGTACTAGTACATGAGTTGCTTGAGGGCAGAGAGACATGAACTATTATTAAGTTGTTTGAAAGTCAAAAGAAGCCAATCTATGAGCCTAGCCCCTATGATAGAACAGCATAACGATTTCTTAGACCTGAAGTCTCCGGTGCAGTTTGACCATTAAGCAACAAAAGTGTTTTGACTTCAATTGATCAAAATATTTATATAATATAACCTACTAAGCTCGACTTAGAAATAAAAGGTTTAGAACTAAAAATTATTTTATCATCATTTTTATATACAATATTCCGGTACCTATCCTTAATCACTTAAAAATTGAGGTTAAAAATAATTACTAAACATCTTTCTTTCTTTAACTCATCAATATGTTTTTTAATAAAAATAAAAAGGACAATACCTTAGATGTGGTGACCCTAACTAGGTCACCAGACTTGATGTTGGAACAACAATACTGAAAAAAGGGCCTAAGACACACGAGGGCAAGCCCTCTTACCCCGTAATCTTGACTGAAGTTATTATTATTATATACTAAAATATTTTCCCACTTAAAAATTGATGGTAAGGATAAATAAACATCATTTGCTTCTCCTAACCGAGACATCTTTTAATAAAAATAAAATTCTAACAAAATTATTGAGCACTAAAAAGAAAAATAACTTAAATGTCTTCACCCTAACAATGTCAATGGACTTGAGGTCTGAACATACTTAAAAAAATATGTTCTCAAGTTCTTTCCACATATGGTTTCACATAAACATTGAATAAATCTAACAAATTTTAAAATATTTATTTATATTTAATTAAGAATTAAATTTTTTACATTAATAATATTTAGGCTTAATTACAGTTTTATTCCATTAATTTTGTGTGATTTTTATAGTTGGTGAAATTTAAAAATGTTACTTTTAGTTTTTGAATTTTGATAAATTATTACTTTAGTCTCTCCTGTAATAAATTGACACTTTATTGTAGTTTTAAAATGTAAATTCTAGTGATTAAAATAAAAATCAATTTATGGAGACTTAAAATCACCAAAAGTGTCAATTTATTATGCGAGAGGCTTAAATTAAGGAGTAATTTATCAAAATTCAGATTAAAAATATTTTTAAATTTTCGGAACTAAAATAAGGATTTTAATAATCAAAATTAAGTTAATAATATATATTTAAATCAGATTTTGCATTACCGTTGATCGGACCGAATATTAAACTTTACTATTAAAATAAAAAATAAAAAATATGAAGTGGTAATGTTAACCTTATAAATATATATATATAATAACCGACAAAAAAGTGATTATGTAATTATTAATTAAATATTCAAATAAGGTACGAAAAAACAAAAAAAAAAATACACCTTGATTTTATTTTAATTTCCATATTAGGAATGTTCATAGTTCATTTTATTCTTTTGAAAAATTATTATTTTTTAATTATATAAATGTTAAATACTATTAGTTTTTCTTTAGTGATTAGTTCTCAACCAAACATATGTTTAATGTTCATATTATTTAATTACTTTCACATATTTAATGATATCATAAAAAAAATATTTTTCAATTAATTGAGATTTCATTTCAAATGATTTTTTTTATTATTAATATCATATTCTAAATGAAGAGCACTTTAGAAAAAATACTTTAAATTTGTTTTTAAATGTCATCAATTTACTTTTTACTTATATTTGAGTTTAAAGGTGTACTACTATTAGGATGCATTTGATACTCAGGTACAAAATAAGGAGAAAAAAAAAAAACGCAGGATAAAGACACCAGTAACACGACAATGTTTTGTTTCTCTACGTCCTTGATGACGGACAATACAAAATAAAATAATATAAAATTTTAATAAAATAACTTTTTTAATATTAATTATCCAAATATTATTTATATTATTATATTTATGTTATAAATTAATATATATATATATATATATATATATATATATATATATATTTGATATATCATAAATATTATAAATAATATATTAAAACTTTTATAACCGTAACATTTATAATATTTATATACTAAATAATATTTATGGTATATTAAAATATATAATATATGCATATTATAGTTACTGTTAATTCAAAGTGTGTTATGGAATAAAAAAATTAAACAATAATAAAAAAAGATAGAAATCAGAATAAAAAAATTTAGTGCGTTTTCAGTTTTTAAAAAAAGAACCTCAATTACTATATTTATTGTTATTAAGTAATAGAGAGAGAAAGAGAGAGGAGTGAGGATATATATGCCTTTTGAATATATTGTATCTAGAAGAAGAAGTGGTGTTTTGGAATAGAAACATTTATCCTGTTCAACACCAATCTAACCTACCCTTAATTTTTTGTTACAAATAATTAGTTTTAAATAAAAATAATTTTATTTTTTTATTCTATTCAAATCCTTTTATGGAAGGAGTTCTATTCAAATCTTAAATATTTTCTAAATGTTATAATAATAATAATAATAATAACAATAATAATAATAATAATTTCATCATTCATATCTATCGCTACCATAATAACAATAATAACTAAAATTTCTTTACATTTATATTAGTCAAACATTAAATTAATTTTCATTAATATTTTATTAAAAACATGAATGGATCCCATGTCAAAGTTTGACTAATTATTTGTTTTGTGTGTGTACGGGGAGGGGGTAAGTAATTCTCATGTTCTAAAAATTCAAAGTTGCATATAATTAGATTAATTTGTACTTAGATATTTTATCATTGTCAAGAATAGAAAAGTTACTAAATACATAATGCAATATAACTATCAATATACACATAAAAAAAACAATTACATTTATTTTAAGTATTATCCTTAATTCCTCAAATGCTTGAATTCATAAATAATTGAATCAGAAATAAAGGTTTTAGTTATTTATTTTTTAATGTAAATGATTATATTGTCTCTAAGAAATTCATCTCCCATTTTATCATGCAATCTTGTTTTGATAATCTTTATTGCTGAAAATGATATTTCCGTTGTAGTTGTATATATATAAAAAAAAAGAGTTAAAATAAGACGAATTAATTGATTAATAAAATAAAATGTATTTGACTTCCTTGTTCTTGTCAAAGATTGACATAATCAAGCATGGTGAATAAATTCTTCGAATCTAAATGGCTAGGAGCATCAACAATAAAATTCTAAAGTTGAAATTTCAAACTAATCTTCTCTTGTTCACTAAAATTCAAAGGATAAAATTTATTTACAAAAGTACATATATCATCAATGCTAAAATGTCTTTAAGCATTTTGTAACATCTTGGGTGCTAATAAGTGTGGGGAGTGATCATCAATGTAAAAGAGATAAAAGACGAACAAGGAAGGGCTCTTGGCAGCTTCCTACTAGCAGTACAAATACATGAATGATTCAAATATACACCAGAATGAGAGGGATTCAAAGGTTGTGAAGGTATGTAAGTGTACAATTAAAGATGGCTTAAAGGAATAAATTCATACTATAAATATCAACAAGATGCATCTTGTAACACTATGTTTTTCATAGTATCTGATTAAGTTGTGTTTGATTAAATTTCAAGAATAATTAGACTTAAATTAAGTATTTCTAATTAACAAATTATTTATGTGGTGATGTCTTGCTTATGCTTGTGTGTGTTTAGTGAGTTTTGGCGAATTGGGCCTGAACAGATGGGCCATGATTTATGTTAGGAGGTTGGACAAGCTCAGAGAAATCTTTGGAGTAAAATGAAGAATTGTAAGGGTCATAAACCTTTTCCTAAACCCTCACAATTCAAACTTCATTTTGATAGGGGCTTTCATTTTTTTCTCTTCTTTTTTTCCAAGAGAGATTCAAATCCTAGAAGCTTGAGGTTTGTTGTTGGTGATCAAAGGGGATCCTTTTTCTCTCTCTCTTTGTTGTCTTAGGCTGTCTCTTAGTGTGGTAAGTGTCACTTCTTCATCCCTTGGTGGATTCCATTCTTGTTTTTCCTTATGGAGCACCTATGGAAGTTCATGAAAAAATTTTGTTTTCAGATTTTTGATTCGTTTTGTGATTTGTTTTGGGTTTTAGGTGGTGATGTTGTGATGGACATGTTGTTGTAGTCGAGGAAAGCCCCTCCCTTGGACCCGAAGCTCATTCCTTTCTTTCCATTATTCACAAAGCTCTCTTTTTGGTTCTATAAAAGTAAGGGAAGCTTAATCTTTCTTTTAAATCCTATTGAAGTACTTAAAACACATTAGAAAGAAGGGTTGAATAATGTGATGGATAAAACTTAGTCTTTTGAAAACTTTGAAAGTTTTTCTCAAATTGATATCAATGGATGATGGGGTTCATCAAAGAGGTTCAAAATTACTTTGAACTTTGAAAGCCAGTTCACAAAACTTGGACACAATAGTGTAAACGTAAACTATAGAAAGGAACTAGTTATATAGAAATAGTAAAAAAAATACAGAGGTTTTATACTGGTTCACCTCAGTTCTTAGGCTACGTCCAGTTCTTCTTCTAAACTAGAAGGGATCTACTAATCAATTCTTTGATTACAACCAATCATTTTGTATGCCACTTCTGGCTACAACGAGTACTCTCTAAGTCACTCCTAGCACTACTCTTAATCCCCCCGCCTAAGATTAAGACCCAAGTATTTTTTATCACTAAGCCACTTTTGGCTTTCACAAACAATAGATGTTTGATAGAAAATGTATTCTAATCACTCAAAGAGTGTTTACACAATAAGCTTGAATACAATGAAATTTGCTGACTTAACAGAGCTAAGATTCACTCAATTCACTCAAGTTTCGTTTGTCCAATAAAACTGACAACATTACAACACTTTGTTTGTTTTGTCTTAGGTTATTCTTTGTGATTCAACAACATTAACACAAACATCTTCAAACTTTATATAGACTTTAGAGCTTTGATCTGTTGAGAGATAAACTATATATACTTTGTCCAATATAACTTGGGCATTTCTTTGTGAAACATTTTAAAACTCCACTTCACTCACATAAATGCTTTAAGAAGTTGGTTTATCATGATGCAATCCTACCCCGCAAGGGCATTGGATAGAAGACTCCAAGTAAATTGGGCCAGAGATCCAAGGGAAGATCCTAGGGTTCTCATGAGCCTTAGGGTAGATTTCAAGCTCATGGGCTAAGTATGAGCTCGCTTATCTTTGTAAATATTAGAATAGGTTTTTCCTTTGTTTGGGCCTTGTATTTTGGCCATTCTAGTAGTATAGGGTTTTAGTCTTGTATTTCGGGGCATTTTGAGTAGTCTTTGTAGTAGGGACTTTTTTTGTATTTTCATGTTTTTGAGCATAGGAGTGAGCTTAACTATTATAGGGGGTGTGTAGCTAAACTCTAGTTTCTTATCTAAAGGAGGTGAGCTTAGCTATTAGAGAGGTGTGTGTAGCTAAGCTCTAACTTCTTTAGGAATCTTCTCACGGAAGCTTCTCAAGGAGGTGAGCTTAGTTATTAGAGGGGTGCGTGTAGTTAAGCTCTAGCTTCTTAAGGAAATTTTCTCAAAGAAGCTTCTCAAGGAATTTTTCTCAAGAAAGCTTCTCAAGGAAGCTACCTAGTCTATAAATAGAAGCATGTGTAACACTTGTTGTAACTTTGATGAATGAAAGTCTTATGAGACACACTTCAAAGTTCCACTTCTCTCCCTCTTTTATTCCTTCAATTTCGTGCTCCCCCTTCTCTCTTTCTTTTCCTCCATTAAAGCATCCTCTTCAAGCTTCTTATCTAAGACACATTCTTGGTGGTGAAGCTCTTTCTTCGATGGCTTATTCCCTAGTGGATGATGTCTCCCCTCTCCTCTTCTCCTTTGCCTTCCACTGCATCTCCATGGTGGAAAATCACCATTGAAGGACCTCATTGAAGCTCAAAGATCCAGCTTCCATAGAAGTTCCACAAGCAAGCTTTCATCAAGTGGTATCAGAGCACAAGAGCTTCAAGTAGGTGCTCCTTAAATCTCCATTAATTTTCAGCTTTACCTTCTCTTCCATTGTTGTTTCTTCATTTTTCTCCATGTATCTCCTCACTTGTCTTGTGCTAAATGTTGTTAACATGATTCTTTAGAATTTCCACTGATTAATCTTGCTATAGAAGCTAGATTTGATTTTCTATGGTTCAAATTTCTTGTTCATGTTCTTAAACCATGAGTTGTGTTGAGTTTAGGTTCCTTTGAGTTTTGTCTTGCTATTTTTTGTGGCTGAAACCTAAACTATAAAATTCTTACAAAAACATTAAAGTAGAAGAAAACCTCAAAAATCTAGAGTGACTTGTTCACCTATTGTAGTTTTGTCATAGAAGTCATGTCTAGTCATGAAACTTGTCACATAAGATTTCTTATGTTGTGCTGAATTTTATTTTTCTTGTTTCTTTGTCTAACTCATTTGTTCATGAGTGTATGAAATTATTTTAGCCTATTATTTGATTTGATTCAAATCTTGCATGTTAATTAGTCCTTAACATGTTCATGCAAAATTCTTAGAGAGTCTTTGATTGTGAACCTTTTCTTGAACTTTTAGGTTTCCTTATGATTCTGTCTATCGTGAATTTGAGTTTTAGTGAATGAATTGCTGGCTGAAATTTCGATCCTAAGTGAATATTGAACTCCTAAAACTGTGGTAAACAAGCCTAGTGAGTTCAACATACATAGGAAGGTTGAAAGTAAGCCCAAGGCAATCAATATTCCATGCTAAAAAAAATTTGAAGTCTAAAATCGCTGGTCCTGACAGCTTGGACATACGAACTTGCAAAACTTACTGAGAATTGGTCACTGCGAATTTTAAGCTGAAATTTTTACTGAATTTTCTAGACATCTGGAAAAAAGTTATAAAAAAATAACCAAGTGATTTTAATAAAAGGAAAAAATAATAAAAATCACACAAGTTGGCAGAAAAATCAGTATCCAGAAAAGAAAAAGGTGAAAGGGAAGTGTGCTTGTTGTTTTGGCTCAAAATTTATTCTATAATTGGTAGCTATTTTATACCAATCTTAGTTCCAAAATTTCAATTGAAAATTAGTGTGAAAAAAAGTGCCAAAGCTAGGGTTTGTTGAGTCTTTTTTTATTTTTTTTTACTCTACTATAGAGCCATTCTAAGTTTCTCTTTGAGTCCTAGCTTGCTTCTATGTCCTTTTCATTGCTTTAATTGTTGAATAATCCTTGAAAAATTGTCTTGTTAAAATTCCATTGGTTTAGCTTTCATTTCATTTTTTTGGTCTTTGGTTATTGCTTGTCTCTTTGTTTCCTTGTTTGTGAGTTGCCATATAGGGAATTGGAAATGAGGATTGGTGTCATCCCTTGAAGAATTTGAGTCAAGAAGCAAGGGGTCAACCACCTTAAGAGCTATTGGAATAAGAAGCACTCCAAATTGAGTGGATCACCAAAGAGAGAACAACCACCAAAACTTGAGGACCTTTTTTTAATTTTATAATTGACAATTTACTTACTTTCATTGCTTTCAAATTTTGTAACAAAAAGGCCTTTCATTGGAAGTAAGTTGGGGGCCTCCAATAGGTCACCCTACTTCCATTTGTGTGTAATAATTTTAGGCAATTTTCCCTTAGGATTGTGAATGTTTTGTTGGGAACCTTAAATGTGATCATGCAAACACTCTTAGGATTCTCCTAGTTTACATTTCTTGCTTACTTTCATACCTTATTTCCTTTACCTTCCATTGTCAAACCACCTAGATAGCTTGCCTTTTACCAATTAGTTTTTACCTTATCTTTCACACCTCTTTTAGTGTTTACTTTGGCTAGTTTCAAAAATAGTTTCTTTTACCTTTTTTTTTCAAACCTCCAACAAGAAAGAACCACAACTTAGGAACCAACATGAGTCATCATTCATCTAGTGTTAATGGCGAGGGTACTAGTCATAAAGACCATTTATCTAGAATCTTAGACGAGTTGAGTTCCCTCAAGTTATGGAATGAAAAACAAGAGAGAAAAGAAAAAGGAAAAAAAGTGTGGAAGAAATAAGTCAAAATAAAAGAAAGAAAATAAGAGAGGAAAAAAAAAGAAAAATAATGAAAGAAATGAAAAGAGAAAAACATGTCTCATATAGTAGTCATAACTCTTGCAAGAGCCTAAGTGAAGAACTTTGTGACTATTAGGAAGGAAAGCATAGGTCACATCTTAGACCTCACTCCCATAGGAGAGAAAAGGAACGAAATCCTTAAGAGGCTAACATTAACCTCTCATACTTCCATGGGAAGGACAATATAGAGGCTAACTTAGATTGTGAAATAAGGGTAGAACAACAACTTAAAAAGAAGTCTACTTCAAAATCTTATGGCTCTCACTCTTATCCAAAGAAAGACCAAGGTCAAGGCATCTTAGGGGTGGTACCTTCTAAGCCTAAAGATGATAAGGGGAAGACAATAGAAAACCAAGCCCCTAAGGCTAGTATGCAAGAGAAGACTAGCTCTATAAAGTGTTTTAAATGTCTTGGAAGAGGATACATTACTTCTCAATGCCCCACCACGAAAACCATGATTATAAGGGGCCAAGACATTTATAGTAGCAAGATGAGGCTACTACTTCACCTTTCTCTAGTGAAAGTGAAGAAGCAAAAGGGGAAGAATCTAGTGAAGAAATCTACCCCCAAGAAGAAGGACAACCATTAGTGGTTAAAGAGAAGTGTAAGGAGATAAGTGTCTCCTCCAATAGGTTAGCTAAGAAGGAAACTCATTTTACAATAAAGACAAACATTAAAGAAACTTCCCTTCTTAGACAACCTCCACATTTTCTCTTTTGTAAAAAGACACTTGCTAGCATTGCCACACCTCTTGGGCTTAAGTTTATTCCTCAAGTAAAGGAGTTGTTGGATGAGGGTTTGGTTCGCAAGAGCTTAAATCCTTGTGCTTTGTTGGTGCCCAAAATAGGTATTATTAGGCACCAAATCCCTAAAATAGGTGGTATGATGAATGTTTTGAGTGGTGCAGCCATCTTTTGTAAAATCACTCGTGCACCCAACATCTTCATGGTTTTTGTACATAGAGACTCATTAGGTAGGTTTGTTCTTATTTTTAGTTTCAATACAAACTTAGGTACTCATATGGGACACCTTAGGTTTGTCATATGTTGGAACAAGTGGCCTCGGAATAATTAAGAAGGGGGGAGGGTTGAATTAATTATGAACGTGTCTTGACTAATTAAAAATTTATCCTTCTTAATGTTACTAGATTCAATTAGGCTTTACTACTAATTTATGAGAAAGTAAAGAACAAAAACAATAACTTAGACAAAATTAAAGCGGAAATAAAAAGTGCACAACGGAAAAGTAAAGAGCGTAGGGAAGAAGAAAGCAAACACAAGTTTTATATTGGTTCGGCAACGACCCGTGCCTATATCCAGTCCCCAAGTAACCCACGGTTCTTGAGATTTCCAATAACCTTGTAAAATCCTTTACAAGCAAAGAGCCACAAAGGATGTACCCTCCCTTGTTCTCTTTGAACAACCAAGTAGATGTACCCTCTACTTGAAGCGAACCACAAAGGATGTACCCTCCCTTGTGTTCACTGTTACAACCAAGAAGCTACCCGCTTCTTACATAGAATTCTCAGACGGTTAGTTCTTCAAATTCAGTGTTTGGGAAAAGAATTCTCAGACAGTTAGTTCTTTGAATTCTTTGTTTGGGGAATCAAAAGAATTCTCAGACGGTTAGTTCTTTGAATTCTTTTGGCAAGAAGGAGAAGGAAAGAAGAAGAAGAGAAAAATAGAAGGATAGCATAGGTTTTGTTTTTGCAGAATTTTCCTTTCTTCAAGGAAAAACTGAACAAAAACTTAGAATGAATTTGGCAAAGGTTTTGCAAGAGAAAAGCCGTGGAAAGTTCTGTGTAATCAGATGTGTTTTTCTATGTTATTGTATATATAAAATGCATGCCAAGGCCTTATATTTATAGAACCTTGATACCTTTTGAGAAAACCATGTTAACAGTTATAACTCTTAACATTTTCTTCAAAAACATTCACTGGTAATCGATTACCATAATGGTGTAATCGATTACACAATGTATTTTATGAAAAGTTATGACTCTTCACAATTGGATTTGAATTCCAACGTTCATATTCACTTGTAATCGATTACTAATATAGTGTAATCGATTACACTATTTGAAAATCATTTTGTAATGTTGCAAAGCACTAAAACCATTTTGAAAACCATCTTGGTCATTGGTAATAGGTTACTACCAAATGGTAATCAATTACTAGAGAGTAAAAACTCTGGTAACTTAGAAGATTTCAGAAAATCCTTTTTAAAACAAAAAGTGTGCTATTTGATGTTTTTTGGAAAAATACTTTCTATTACCTACTTTGACTTTGCTTGATGCTTCTTGATTTCTTCATTTGATTCTTGAATCTTTGAGTGGAATCTTGAATGCTTGATTCTTTAATCTTGAAACAACTCTTTGAGCTTTGACATCATCAAAACATCTTGGTGAATCATCATGGTAGCTTTACTTTCACAATCTCCCCCTTTTTGATGATGACAAACCTGAAATCAAGAGATGCATACAAGTTATTTTCTAGTCGTTCACTTACTTTATTCTCCCCCTTTCTTTTTGAGTTTAAGCTTCATTTTAAGTTAAG
The DNA here is from genome assembly GCF_000004515.6 of Glycine max. NCBI lineage: Eukaryota > Viridiplantae > Streptophyta > Magnoliopsida > Fabales > Fabaceae > Glycine > Glycine max. Next base: position 15,417,293 of record NC_016091.4, on the reverse strand, counting down.
TTAATAATTGTATGAATTCTTGATTTAGATAATCCCAAATTTTTCTCCCCCTTTGGCATCAACAAAAAGGCCAAAGTGCGTTGTAACATAAAATCATACACAAATGGATAAACATACAAGAAATCTATTCATACAAGAAAAAAAGGAGAAACTTATAAAAATCAAACAAGATAATAAATTATCCACAAATCATACTAAAAGCATATGTATCACATAAGTCATAAGTCATCAAAACATAAAACAAATCATTTGTCTAAGTCACTAGCATCTAGAAGTCCTAATTCTCTTCTAATGGTGTAGAAAGAATCTTTGGGTAATGGTTTTGTGAAGATGTCTGCGAGTTGGTTTTTGGTATCTACAAATTCTAGAACACAGTCACCATTCAGGACATGATCTCTAAGAAAATGATGCCTAATTTCTATGTGCTTGGTTCTAGAGTGGAGGACTGAGTTCTTAGATAGATTTATGGCGCTTGTATTGTCACATTTTATGGGAATATGGTCTAATACAATCCCATAATCAGATAGTTGTTGTTTCATCCACAAGATCTGTGCACAACAACTATCAGCAGAGATGTACTCTGCTTCGGCTGTGGATAATGCTACACTATTTTGCTTCTTGTTGTGCCAAGAGACAAGAGCAGACCCTATGAAATGACATGTGCCACTAGTGCTCTTCCTATCTGTTTTAGATCCGGAAAAATCTAAATATGAGTATCATATTAAATTGCATAAAGAATTTTTAGGGTACCATAATCCTAAGTTAACTGTTCCTAAGAGATATCTTATGATTCTTTTTACTGCAGTTAGATGTGAAAACTTTGAATTTGATCGGAATCTTGCACACATGCACACACTAAACATAATATCTGACCTACTTGCAGATAAGTAAAGTAGATATCCAATCATACCTCTATATTGTTTTTCATCAACGGGTTGACCAGACTCATCTTTGTCAAGGTAGCAACCAGTGCTCATAGGAGTAGCCATGTGTTTTGAGTTTTCCATTCTGAATCTCTTGATGAGTTCCTTGCAATATTTTGCTTTGTTGACAAAGATCTCATCATTTGTTTGTTTGATTTGTAGTCCATGAAAGTAATTTAACTCACCCATCATGGACATCTCAAACTCACTTTGCATGTCAATAGAAAACTCCTTGCACATAGATTCATTAGTAGATCCAAAGATTATATCATCAACATAAATTTGTACCAATAAGATATCATTATCCTTCTTCTTTATGAATAAGGTGGTATCTACCTTCCCTCGAGTGAAATTTTTTACTAATAGGAATTTACTTAATCTTTCATACCAAGCCCTAGGTGCTTGTTTTAACCCATAAAGTGCTTTCTTTAATCTATAGACATGGTCTAATTTTTGTGAGTCTTCAAACCCGGGAGGTTGTTCCTCATATACCTCCTCTTGGATTAGACCATTTAAGAAGGCACTCTTGACATCCATTTGATATAGTTTAAAGTTCATAATAGATGCATAAGCTAAAAGCATCCTATTGGCTTCTAATCTAGCTACGGTTGCAAAGGTTTCTTCATAGTCTATACCTTCTTCTTGGTTGTACGCTTTTGCAGCTAGTCTAGCTTTATTTCTAATTACTATACCATTTTCATCTAGTTTATTTTTAAATACCCACTTAGTTCCTATGATTGGATAGTTTGAAGGTTTCTCTAATAACTCCCATACATCATTTCTTTCGAATTGGTTTAGTTCCTCTTGCATGGCTACTATCCAATGATCGTCTATAATGGATTCCTTAAGTTTTCTGGGTTCTATTATAGAAACAAAAGCCATATTATTGCACAAGTCTTTAAGAGAAAGTCTAGTTGTTACCCCTTTTGAGATATCTCCGATGATAATGTCAAGAGGATGATTTCTTGAGGTTTTCCATTCTTTGGGAAGATCATCATTTTCTTGGGCTATGTCATCTTAAACATCCTTGTTTTCTTCATTTCTCTTCCTTTTTAGATTCCTTTCTTGATTGTGCATATCTTCCAAAGAATCTGCAATATCATCAAGAAACTTCTTTCTCGGAGAGGTAATATTAGTTTCATCAAAAGAAACATGTATTGATTCCTCAATTGTCATGGTTCTTTTGTTGTATATCCTAAAGGCTTTGCTATGTAGGGAATAACCAAGGAAGATGCCCTCATCCGCCTTAGCATCAAATTTACCTAGGCTTTCTTTACCATTGTTTAGGACAAAACATTTACATCCAAAAACATTTAAATGAGCAATGTTTGGTTTTCTATTGTTAAACAGTTCATATGGGGTTTTCTTAAGAATGGGTCTTATTAAGGCTCTATTCATAATATAACATGCGGGGTTGACAGCTTCAACCCAAAAATATTTTGGGAGTGGAGTGTCATTTAAGAGAGTTTTAGCTATTTCTTCTAAAGATCTATTTTTCCTTTCTACTACATCATTTTGTTAGGGTGTCCTAGGTGCAGAAAAGTTGTGTTTTATGCCATGCTCATCGCAAAACATTTCAAAATCCTTGTTTTCAAATTCACCTCCATGATCACTTCTAATGGAGATGATTTTGAGACTTTTCTTGTTTTGGATGACTTTGGCAAGTCTCCTAAATGCATGAAATGCATCATTTTTGTGAGTAAGAAATAAAGTCCAAGTATACCTAGAATAGTCATCAACAATTACTAATGCATTGTAACTACCACCAAAACTCATGACCCTAGAGGGTCCAAACAAATCCATGTGCAGTAATTGTAATGGTTGAGTGGTAGAGATAATATTTCTATATTTAAAAGATGCTCTTGTTTGTTTACCTTTTTGGCATGCATAACATAATTTATCTTTTTCAAACTTTAATTTTGGTAAACCAACAACTAGGTCTTTTGAGATTAATCTATTTAGATGATCCATGTTAATGTGATCAATTCTCTTATGCCATAACCAAGGATCACTATCTTTACTTAGAAAGCATTTATCATTTTCAGATTTTTGTTTCAAATCAATCATGTAAACATTATTTTCTCTGAAACCTATATGCTCAATATCTTTGTCATGCTCATGCTTGATAACACATTTTTCAGAATCAAAAGATACTTTATATCCTCTATCACATAATTGACTAACACTTAATAGGCTATGCTTTAAACCTTCTACAAGTAACACATTTTCAATGGAAGTAGAGGAACTCGTACCTATTTTGCCGACTCCAATGATTTTGCCTTTGTTGTTGTCGCCATATGTAACATGTCCACTTTTCTTGGGGGAAATGGTTGTAAATTTGGATACATTTCCCGTCATATGCTTGGAACATCCACTGTCGATGTACCACTTCTTCCTTACAGATTCTTCCTCGTTGTTCTCATGAGATTTTGTCATGAGACATAAGTTGGCTTGGTCTTCATCATGATCTTGAAATGATTTTAGATTTGATCTATACCTGAAATTACTTTCGGAAAACAAAGAATTTAAAGAGGCCATTTATCTTGAAGTTGTGAAACTTTTCTCAAGATACCGAGCTCTGATACCACTTGTGTTGGATCAAGTGGCCTCGGAATAATTAAGAAATGGGGGGTTGAATTAATTATTAATAAACCTTTACTAATTAAAATTTACCCTTCTTAGGCTTTTACTATGTTGTTAAGAAAGTAAAAAACAAAAATATAAACTTAACCAAAAGTAAAAGCGGTAATTAAAGTGCACAATGGAAATTAAAAGAGTAGGGAAGAAGAAGACAAACACACAAGAGTTCTATATTGATTCGACAACAACCCGTGCCTACATCTAGTCCCCAAGCGACCTGCGGTCCTTGAGATTTCTTTTCAACCTTGTAAATTCCTTTACAAGCAAAGATCCACAAGGGATGTACCCTCCCTTGTTCTCTTTGAACAACCTAGTGGATGTACCCTCCACTAGAACTGATCCATAAGAGATGTACCCTCTCTTGTTCTCAGTCACAACAACCCAAGTAGATGTACCCTCTACTTGTACCACAAAGGATGTACCCTCCAATATGTTAAGACAAAGTTCTCAGGCGGTTAGTCCTTTGAAACTTTGTTAATGGGGAAACAAAAGAATCCTCAGGCGGTTAGTCCTTTGAAATCTTTTGTTTATGGGAAAGGGAAGAATCAAAAGAATTCTCAGACTGTGTTGTTTTGAATTCTTTGACAAGGGAGAAGGGAGACACAAAAGAATTCAGGTGGTTAGTCCTTTGGAAAAGGGAGAAGAGAGACACAAAAAGAATTCAGGCGGTTAGTCCTTGGCGGATTCTTTTTGGCAAAGGAAGAAGTGAAAGAAAAAGATGAATAACACACTTTTGTTTTCAAGGTTTGGAAAACCATAAAACTTTTGAAAGCTTTTTTCAAAGGAAGAAGAAGAAGAAGTTCAAGAAGATGTTCAAAGAGATTCAAAGGTTGTAAAAGAATATGTGGAAAAGTTGTTTGTAAAGATTGTAAGTAAGTCTCATAAAATGCAAATCAAGGTCTTGCTTTTATAGACTCTTCAAGTCTGGTCAAGAAAACCATTAGAAGAGTTATAACTTTTAGAAAAACCTGAAAACCATTGGAAGAGTTACATCTTTTGATTTTTGTTCAAAACTTGTCACTGGTAATCGATTACCAAATCATTGTAATCGATTACACAAAGCATTTCTGTGAAAGGATGCGACTCTTCATAATTGAATTTGAATTTCAACGTTCAAACACATTGGTAATTGATTACCGAATCATTGTAATTGATTACACCATTTTGAAATCAATTGGAACATTGTAAATTCAGTTGAAAGTTTTTTGAAAACAATTTTTGCTACTTATAATCGATTACCAGAGAGTAAAAACTCTTTGGTAAAAGGTTTTGTGAAAAATTCATGTGCTACTCAATGTTTTGAAAAAACTTTTTAGTCCTTATCTTGATTGAGTCTTTTCTTGATTCTTGAATCTTCAACTTGATTATTCTTGATTCTTGAAACTTGATTCTTGAATCTTGAAATCAAATTTCTCTTGATTCTTGAATTGTTCTTGACTCAATCTTGAACTCATTCTCTTGGGCTTTTTGTCATCATCTTTGTTATCATCAAAACTCCTTGAATCAATCTTGATTCATCATCAAGAAGCTTGCTTCTACAACTTGTTGGAACAAGTGGCCTCAGAATAATTAAGAAGGGGGGAGGGGTTGAATTAATTATGAACGTGTCTTGACTAATTAAAAATTTATCCTTCTTAATGTTACTAGATTCAATTAGGCTTTACTACTAAGTTATGAGAAAGTAAAGAACAGAAACAATAACTTAGACAAAAGTAAAGCAGAAATAAAAAGTGCACAGTGGAAAAGTAAAGAGCGTAGGGAAGAAGAAAGCAAACACAAGTTTTATACTGGTTCAACATTGACCTGTGCCTACATCCAGTCCCCAAGCAACCCACGGTTCTTGGGATTTCCAATAACCTTGTAAAATCCTTTACAAGCAAAGAGTCACAAAGGATGTACCCTCCCTTGTTCTCTTTGAACAACCAAGTAGATGTACCCTCTACTTGAAGCGAATCACAATGGATGTACCCTCCCTTGTGTTCACTATTACAACCAAGAAGCTACCCGCTTCTTATACAGAATTCTCAGACGGTTAGTTCTTTGAATTTTTTTGGTAAGAGGGAGAAGGAAAGAAGAAGAAGAGAAAAACAGAAGGATAGCACAGTTTTTGTTTTTGCAAAATTTTCCTTTCTTCAAGGAAAGATTGAACAAAAACTTAGAATGAATTTGGCAAAGGTTTTGCAAGAGAAAAGCAGTGGAAAGTTCTGTGTAATCAGATGTGTTTTTTGTGTTATTATATATATAAAATGCGTGCCAAGGTCTTATATTTATAGAACCTTGATACCTTTTGAGAAAACCATGTTAAGAGTTATAACTCTTAACATTTTCTTCAAAAACATTCACTGGTAATCGATTACCATAATGGTGTAATTGATTACACAATGTATTTTATGAAAAGTTGTGACTCTTCACAATTGGATTTGAATTCCAACGTTCAGATTCACTTGTAACCGATTAATAATATAGTGTAATCGATTACACTATTTGAAAATCATTTTGGAACGTTGCAAAGCACTGAAACCAGTTTGAAAACCATCCTGGTCACTGGTAATCGGTTACTACCAAATGGTAATCGAATAGTAGAAAGTGAAAACTCTGGTAACTTAGAAGATTTTAGAAAATCCTTTTTAAAACAAAAAGTGTGCTATTTGATGTTTTTTTGAAAAATACTTTTTACTACCTACTTTGACTTGGCTTGATGCTTCTTGATTTCTTCATTTGATTCTTGAATCTTTGAGTGGAATCTTGAGTGCTTGATTCTCTAATCTTGAAACAACTCTTTGATCTTTTGCATCATCAAAACATCTTGGTGAATCATCATGGTAGCTTTGGTTCCACATCATACATTTTGGTAGGAATAATCAATATGAAAATACAGAAAAAGGTATGTTTTATTGCATTACTTTTCTTAATTTTTCAAATAGTAATCAAGGGGTTCCCATGAACCCTAAGAGAATAAAGGTCATTCCTGAGTGGCTCACTCCACCAAGTATAAGAAAAATTTGGGGCTTCCATGACTTAACAAACTTTTACAAAAGGTTTGTCCCATATTTTTCTATACTTGTAGCACCACTCATTGAGTTGGTGAAGAACCATGTTCCTTCATCGGAAGATGCCCAGGAAATGGGTTTTCAGACCTTACCTTACTTCAACATACCAAACACCACTAATACATATGTTTTTGTTCTTTCTATAGGTGTTGAGGGAAGGATCCCAAAGTATGAAGAACCTCGAGATTTGAGGTCAAATCCTTTCCAAGGTGGAGGGAATGATGAAATCCTATCCCGCAAGGGCATTGGATAGAAGACTCCAAGTAGATTGGGCCAGAGATCCAAGGGAAGGTCCTAGGGTTCTCATGAGCCTTAGGGTAGATTTCGAGCCCATGGGCTAAGTATGAGCCCGCTTATCTTTGTAAATATTAGAATAGGTTTTTCCTTCGTTATTAGAGGGGTGTGTGTAGCTAAGCTCTAGCTTCTCAAGGAAGTTTTCTCAAGAAAGCTTTTCAAGGAAGCTACATAGTCTATAAATAGAAGCATGTGTAACACTTGTTGTAACTTTGAAGAATGAAAGTCTTATGAGACACACTTCAAAGTTCCACTTCTCTCCCTCTTTTATTCCTTCAATTTTGTGCTCCCCCCTTCTCTCTTTCTTTTCCTCCATTAAAACATCCTCTTCAAGCTTCTTATCCAAGGCACATTCTTGGTGGTGAAGCTCTTTCTTCAATGGCTTATTCCCTAATGGATGGCCCCTCTCCTCTTCTCCTTTGCCTTCCGCTGCATCTCCATGGTGAAAAATCACCATTGAAGAACCTTATTGAAGCTCAAAGATCCAGCCTTCATAGAAGCTCCACAAGCAAGCTTCCATCATATCATCATCAAGGTTCATCCACGATAATCATACGTCATATTTCATCATCAATGCATTCACCTAATCAAACAATTTTCATATCATTATCAAGAAATCAACCAACACAACCTCAAGACATTCACCAATCATCATAATTATCTCATCATCAATATGATCATCATTTCAATATAACAATATTTCATCAAATTACCATACACAAAAAATTATTATATCAATGAGAATTACATGATAATAATGATGAACCAACTCCAATCATTTCATTAAAGACCATACAATAGGAAGGAATATGATAGAGATTCATTTGGAAACCATATTTTTCAAGTTGTAGTAGGTTCTGGCGCTGAAGCATGAATTGCATAAAGAATTTCTTCTTTTTCACAACGCGTTTCTGCAATTTTTGGAATTTGACCAAGACAGTTTGTTCTAATGCAATTTTTGGTTCCAAAACATTGATTTTGATTAAAACAAGGCTTCCAAACAATTCACAAATAACATTCAAGCATTTATACGATCATAGGTGTTAAGCCTGGTTGTGTCCAAGTTATATTGGACAAAGTATATATAGTTTATCTAATATATGATCATAAGTGGAGTTTTAAAATGTTTCACAAAGAAATGCCTGCTTGATGAGTGAGAACTCTGGTTGGGCACTGGAGCTGTAATACACTAAAAGACCCAAGGGTCTCGCTTAGTGAATATCTTCCCAAGCCTCTTTGTTTTATACTTCGATGGCATGCCAAAGTGGTGAAAATGTCTTATGAATGTTAAAGATTGACTCATTTTAAATGTGTAAAGATTGGTTGTACTTGTGAAACTTGATCCTTGAGACAGAACATAGGTAAAATAATGGGTACAAAGGTGTTATATCTCAAACCTTAAGCTAGACATCTAAGTGAACTGTTTAGTTGTTGTTGTCAATGAGTAAGCACGCAAGTTAAGGATGCTAGGTGGATCCTCAACCTAGTGTTGGGTGAATTCGCGGTGGCTAACACGGAATAAACCTATAAAACATATGAGCAGGACAATTCTGACAAAGGTTAAGGTTAATGCATACTTTACCTAGGTAAGTCCCTATCACACTCATCTATTTTTTTATTAAACCACACATCATATGTAGGATTAGCTTGGATCTCCCCAAATGGTTGTGTGATGCTATGTTATGTTAAAGGATGCACTTAGGTTAGTCGAGTTAGTCTTTGATGTTGATGATTGATGGTCTGATGATGATGGTTGATGAATTAATAATGATGATGTTTGATGATTGATGAACTGATAATGATGATGTTTGATTATTGAATCCTGATGGGATTGTTGATGAACTAATGATTATTATGAGATGCTCTATTATGTGAATTCTAATATTCTTGTTTTATATATGATTTTCAGGTGCTATGTTTTATATATGTTGGTATTTGATTATCTTTTAATTGTTAAGTTTTATGATGTTTTAGTATGCTTGTTTTTAGTAAGTTTACCCTTAAGTTGTGGCACATGCATATGGTTGTGATTGTGATGATCTCGAACTTCATGTTCGTGGGAGCAAATGGCTAGGAGGCAGTCATTTCCTTACTGCGGCTTATGAATGCCTAGATGTGAAGATGTAGTTTTTGTCCTTTGTTTCCTTTTTAGCATTACGTATAGTGTTGATTAGCTTAGAGTCTAGATTGTTGATCTTTATAGAGGTGTATATGTTTATAGACATTTTGAGGAGAAATGAGTTGTTATGATGTTGTATATGTATATATGCATAAGACATGATGTTTTATCTTGATATCGTGCATTTTAGCTTTTGGTCATTTACAAGTACTTTCATAATTAAATTAATAAAAGAGTTTTAAATGAATTAAACTAAAGTCTTCCACTTGAGTTAGTTCCTGGTTCCATATAACAACAATGGGTTGTTACATATCTATTTTTTGTTAGTCTATCACTTAAGAACTCCATAGTTAAACATGTTTGACCTGAAACAATTTTTAGGATGGTGACCTTCTAGGAATTTTCCTAAGAAGTGTGTTAATTAGTGAGATCAAAACATACTGAAAAGTCTTGTGTTGGTTTATGGAGACAATCAATGATCCCGAAAGTAAGCATAATCAACATCCCCCTCTGAGAATAATAAGTTTATCAATCAACTATAACCTTTTGGAGAATCAAACAAGTTGCATTATACAATTTCATCAAACAATATCATCTCTTTGATTCATCAGATTGTTGGGTTACAAGTGTGAGGTGAAGTCCCACATCGGGTAGAAGTGGAAAGGTTGAACACCATATAAGTGAGGAAAAGACCCATAAACCTGAGCCTTAAGGTTTTGGGTTAGAGTGTGGTGTCAAGTCTCCTTATGTGGTGACTCGTGGTCCACAGGTGTACCCCTCGAATCTCCCCAACAATTGGTATCAAAGCCGATGGTTCAAGTTGATGACCGGCTCAGACGAGTATGCAAGTACCGCAGATAGCCAGAATGGCTAGCGGTACAGCGTGCCCCGCAGGTGGAGCAGGGTGGCCAGAATGGCTAGCGAACAGGGCAAGTACCGCAGGTGGCCATGGCTATACTCGTGGATGATAAAGACTTTCGCTCGAGGGGGAGACTACCATGTGGAAGGGACTCACACTTGAGGGGGAGATGTGTTGGATTACAAGTGTGAGGTGAAGTCCCACATCGGGTAGAAGTGGAAAGGTTGAACACCATATAAGTGAGGAAAAGACCCATAAACTTGAGCCTTAAGGTTTTGGGTTAGAGTATAGTGTCAGGCTTCCTTATGTGGTGGCTCGTGGTCCACAGGTGTACCCCTCGAATCTCCCCAACACAAATATTCATATATTTGAATGTGTTTTCTCTGTCACGTTCTAAAGAATTAACATCAAATTCACCATTTGTAACTCTTTGAATATTGGAAAGAGGCCCCTCCAATTAAATAATTGATCATTAGAATCATGCATTTAAATATGTGAAGATGTTGAATTTGTGTTGTTTCATCTCCATTTCTGCTGCTTCGTTTTTATAAAGTTATATATATATATATATATATATATATATATATATATATATATATATATATATATATATATATATATATGCTTTTATGCTTCATCATTGTACCTATTAAAAACATTAGTCTCGGTTTAATGTGAAATTTATTATATAATTCAAAGTATAAAAAATTAATGAGAATGATGAGAAATAAATTTTAAATACAACTGAACAATAAACATTAGAGTTCGATGTTATAAAAAGAGTTACTTCAATCCAATATTTTTTTTCTAATTAAGGAAGTCTCATAAACTAATAAAAGAGAACACATTTTTTCACACACCTCAAGTCCTCAACAACGCAATTCTCTTTAAATATCTGCAGATGTCTAGTAAAGAAAATACTTCAAATTCACAATAGTATAAAAATAATACACACTTGTCGGTCATCACTGGTGGAAGGTGAACAAACCTTAATAATGAACATCACATTAAAAACTCATAGATATTAACTTTTACAATAACAAATATTTATAAAAAAAATAATTGATATAAAAAATGCATATAGGTTCGAATATTTGGGCATAAAAATGATAGATGATAAAAATTGTACTCAAAATTTGATAGAGACAAATTTCAAATATTTTTATATTTATGAGAAAAAAAATATATTTTACGTACCCAAAAGAAAACTATATATGCAAGATTTTGGTTTTGCTATTTTAGTAAAAAAAAAAAAAAAAAAGAAAAGAGGAATTATGACATTATTGGAATAAAACTTATAACTTTCTTCTTTTATCTTCTTTTTTTCATTTACTATAAATGAATTCAATTTAATTATAAGTATTACATTTTTACAGTTATAGATATGATCAGTATAATTTCTATATTTGTTCGATCAGTAATCATTTTTTAAACAATTAACTTTGGACCTTCAATTGAATAATTTTTTTTTCTAATTAGGGAAGTCTCATAAACTAATAAAAGAAAATACATTTTTCACACCTTGAGTCCTCAACAATGCAATTGTTCAAATATCTCTAGATGCATAATAAAGAAAATGTTTCAATGAGACAATTATATAAAAATAATACACACTTATCAGTCATCACTCATGGAAGGTGAACAAACCATAATGAACATAACATTAAAATAAAACTAGATATATTAACTTTTACAATAACAAATACTTATAAAAAAAATAACGAATGTAAAAAATTAATATATGTAGTTTGAATATCTGAACTTAAAAATGAAACATTTTAGTCTTAAGAGGATAAAAAACATATTGAAAATTTTTTATGATAAAATTTTAAATATTTAAGAAATTATATATACAAGATTAAAGATTTTTCTATTTTAGTGTAAAAAAAAGAATCATGATATTATTGGTTATAACTTTCTTCCTTTATCTTTTTTTTTATGTACTATAAAAGAATTTAATTTAATTTTATATAAGTATTACATTTTTATAGTTATAGATATGATCAGTATAATTTCAATATTTGTTCAATCAGTAATCGTTTCAAACAATTAACTTTGGCCCAACGGCAAGTTATTACCGCTAGTTAAAGGCCCAAGAGGAAGATATATTCCAGCAAAGCATTAAAAGACCGACAATTGAAGGTTTGACCCATTCAATTATGGGGTGTTATATATATATATATATATATATATATATATATATTTGTTAGCTTAGTTTTAATGTACGTAGGTGTTAGATTACATTTTGTCATTTTGCATTCTGATATTTATTTTAGAATAAGTCTGCTATATACCCTGATGTAAATATATTAATTCATTTCCCATCTCTTTTTCTAAGAGGCTCATAGTACTCCAATTCTAGGTTACTTATTGTTAGGAATTAATGTGTATATCTAAAATTCAATTTATTATGTTATCAATTTTAGTAAAAAAAATTATTTTATTTTATTATCATATTTATTGTTTTATTAAATTATTAATTTAACAAGTCTTTTATTAAAATTGTAGACTTGTTATCATGATAGAGATTTGATAATGAGAAATAAGTTCTTTATAATTTTAATCTAAATTGTTCTTGATCTTACTATTATTGTGAATAAGACATCAATAATTCAGATAGATTAATATATATGTAATGATCTTTATTGATTAAAGATTAATAGATTTTATTTATTAGATTGCATATATGATGTATATGTGAATATCATCATTGAACTGATTCAATTGAGAATTTCTAATAGTTAACATTACCTTGATATGTCAATGGGAAGTTCTCAAGAAGATATATAATAGTTTCCTTTGACTTAAGATTATGATACTAATTAACAAGTTATTTATTATATTTTAATTTTGAACACCTAATGCCTTAGGGCATTAGTTTCATGAATATTAGATATAATTAAATACTTGTATAATCAATTATTAACTAAGAATGAATCCATCAACTCTAGGTAATGAGTTTGATCTATATGATAGAATTAAGACATTGTTCGAAATAATTGAATGAATTGAAAGAAGAAAAAAGTTTCTTAAGTCATTCATTGATTAAATATGTGTTAACTTATTAGAGTTTGACACTAATACTATATTCTAGAGTTAACCTTGAGTTATAAATGATGGAAGAAAATATTACATTATTCTTATATTGGTTGGTTCTTGAAGGTAAAAGATGTTACTTCATGCTATCGGGACGTTAAGGACTGTTGCTAGATGCCTACCTTGATTAGTAAATTAATTATGATTAGTTTATTACCGGTTTTGTATTAAACCTTTGGGGTCACATAATGAGTGTTTCAATCTTTGCAAAAGAAAATAATTTATTTGATAATTAAACTAGATAATTTAATTTAATCAAATAAATATTTTAGTGAGATGTTATTATATTCTTTGCTAAGACCAAAACTATAATTAATATAAACAAAGTATTATTTTATAAAAGTGGAAATTGTCCATAAAATAAAAATAAGATTCTATTGCTATATAACAAGATTAGATCATGTGATTACTTATAGTAGTAATTAGTCATGTGATTATTTGGAAATTATATTTACCTTATATCAAGAAGCTTAACATAAAAAGATATCAAATAGTTTTTATTTTCAAATATAAAGATAAAGAGATATGAAATTATTTTAAATAAAATCTCTCATTTCTTGAAAAAGGCCCAAATCCATATATATCTCTTTAACATAAAGGGAAACATGTACCCGATTGTTTCAAGGTGTGTTAAACACAACCTAGAAAAGTTAGTTAGTTTTAAACCTCAATAGTAGAAAGAGAATTTGATCTTTAGAGTTTCATTCATCAAAGAGTTCAAAACATTGAAATTTTTTTTTATTGTTTTAAGAATGTGCATTCGAGTACACAAATTTATTTTTTCTCTATTTATTATTATTGTATATTTTAGATGCAAAATAAATCCTAATTTATCGCTGTAAGTGTTTTCAACACTTGTGTGTAACTATCAATTATCTACTCTGTGATCCTAACAAACCGTGTGCCTAGCGTTGAGGAAGCTTAAGGATGAGAGGACGGAGGGAGAGAGAGAAAGGGCAAATGATGATGAAGAAGAAGACCTTCACTCATTCACAAGTGCTAAATTAAAGAACATGTTGAAGATGATGGAATTTTGCGGTAGAAGCGGAAGTCATACTTTATATAATTTTGCAAAATATTTGCATGAACATGACGACGTATATGAATGAATATTTGCAAAAGTAATTAAAGACTCAAACACATTCTATCTTTATATACTTTTGCAAAAGATTTACATAAAAATAACATGCTTTCTTTTCATGCTGACGAGATTAATGAGATTTTTTTATAGGCACCCGTGAGATTTGTTTTCCACTTAAATGAACCATGATTTAAGTAATTAAATTAAAAACCAATTGTTTAAAGAACCTAAATTCCTAGTACTTGAAAATAATTTAAAAATAATATGGAATTATTCATTGCTTACTGTGTTCGTTCTATTATTCAAAAGTTGATTCGGTTTAAGCTCGAATCACACGAACCAAAAGTTAAATTTTTTAAATTCTATACATTTCAAATTTTCAATTTTTTAGTAGTTTTAAATAAAATGATTGTTTAACTTATTTTATAAAAAGATAAAACTAAACTTATCAATTAGCTTTGTAGGGCCACAACATATGACAAAAAAATAATTACAACCAAAGTCTACATAAATAAAAATTACCCCACCCTGCATATATAAGAGTTAAAAACCCAATCAATTTTTCCCCATCCCCACAGGGTCCCAAATTATTTTAAAAAAATATTAATGTTAAATTCTAATACAAATAAATTTAAAAAAGACTTAAAAAGTCTCACCAACATAATATTCAAGTTCCATATATTGTTAAACTTACATAAACAAACATGGACAACAAGATTAATTTGAAATAATACAAACATAATGTTCAATAATAATATAAATAGTTCAAACTACAAATACTTTTTGTAATATTTTGAATAACCAGCAAGTCTCAAGTCCTCAAATTCAGCAACCAAGTAAAACATAAAGATCTATACTATTCCAAAACAATATGATTTGATGGAAGATAAGCATCAGCCAAGAAAACAAAATAAGATTTGTTTGCCTTCTCCTTTCCGACCCCTAACAAACCAACCTTCTATCAATGCTTCATGAATATATCTTCCAAAACACAACAACAAGAAAAAACAGAGACAAACAACACAAATATCTTGCGCTTGCAACATAAAATACCCCATTAAATTCAAATTGGAATTTTGTGTAACACTTTTTATGCCTAACCATAAGTTTTACCGAAAGCGCATATTGGATTAAGGTACATTAGATTATATTCCAATACATCCTAGAGCTATTAAAAATATGAATTCATTTAAAATAAGTCCACATGAATCTAGAGTTGCTACAACCAATCAACCAAGAATCATGATATATAATGTCTTGATCAACCAGTCAACAATATAAATATAAGAGTGACATAAATATCAAATTGAAATAGATAAAATCAGATAAAGAATATATAAAATGCCAGTGGAAAAATATTTAAAAAAGATTAAAGTGAATTACTAAAAGTCAAATTGACCAAGAGTGTTTAGATTTTTAGTAACTAAAATATCTTATTTATACTTTTTCGTAAAAATAATTTAAGAACTTAGTCTAAAGAACATGGTCTAACTTATTCACATATAGGAGCCATGATATAGGTTAGTTTGAATGTGCTAAGAAATCTTTGGATGTAATTCAAAGAGAATTGGTCTAATTAGTTTCACATTTTAGTTAATTATCAGTGAAAAAAAGTAAAAATAATCATTCCATTTTCCAATATCTGTGGATTCATGTAATGGTCAAATATAATAGAGGGTAAATAATCACTTTTGTCCCCGAATTTGTAATTCACTGACAAATGCATCCGTGAAAGATGAAAATATAAAATTTAGTCCCAGAAAATATAAAAAGTGTGACAAATATATTCGCCCATTAACTTCCGTCCGTTACCATTAATAAAATAGTCTATGGCACTAAGAGACGAATATGTCACTAAAATGATTGTCAATATAGATATCCTGACTAGATTTGACAAAAGTGTCAATAAGATACCATTGTTGGACATAAATGTTAGTAATTTTTTGTTGGATGAAAATGTGAATATTTTTTTAAAATGTCAGTAATTTTTTTAGACCTTAATGTCAATACGCTCCATTGGACTAAAATGTCAACAAGTTATCATTGTTGGACGAAAATGTCAATAATTTTTTATTGGACCTAAATATTAGTATGTTTCTATTGGACTAATTTGTTAGACCCGAAATTTCATTTCATTTAAGGGTAAAATATAATTTTAGGATAAATTTTTGCCAATTTTTATCATTAAAAGCATAACATTACAATAATCACTTAAAAAATATATTAGCAAACATAATTTAAAACAAATATAATAATAACGAAAATATTGATTATCAACCACAATTGATCTATCACAATAGAAATTATTCAAAATAAACATTGTATCAGTTTACCAAAATAAACATTGTAATAATGTACCAATCATTCTAAATTTTTCCAAATTATAATAATTAGTCACAATGTACTATAAATAATACATAAATATAGCTCATATTTCACTTCTTCGAATCTTGACTATTTTATTAATGGTGACAAATGAAAGTTAACAATCAGATATATTTGTTGTAAGAATTTGTTCTATACGTTTTGGAAAATGTAATGTTCCATCAATTTTGGAATTGAGAAGCCAAATATTGAATGACTACTAATGGGTGGTAATGACCACTAATGAGTGGTAATGACTACTAGATGCATTCTTGATGGTAAAATATCTATATATAACACATGTATGCATGAATATATTGTGAAAAAATTTTATTCTATGCACATATATATGAAATCAAATGTATAATATTATGTTTCAATTATGAAATTATATATGAGAATTTTATTCACCATTGTATTTTATCTTGATTTTGAAATAAATAATATGATTTATTGTCATATGATTAAGTTTTATGTCTAAGTAATCTTTATAATTTTGATTAATTATGGATTAACCACAACATTTATAATTTGATTAAAATTATATATTAAGTTGTTTAAAGATCATATAAGGAATTAGACATAATGTTGTGATTAATTGTACTTTATATAATGAATTTATCCCACAAGAATTTTTATTATATTTGTACAATTAATTGGGATAAAATGACATATTATTTTTCATGGTTTACCCATAGGAATCATGAGGTATGTATAATTTGTCAATTTTATCATAAAGTAAATATTTGTGATAGAAAATTAAATTATTTTCACGTTGTACCGGTAAAACATGAATTTGAGTATATAATTTGATTATTATATCATAAAGTTTAATTGATACTTATTGAATTAAAAATTTAGCCCACATGCAATTTTTATGTCACAAGATTCAATTTTCTAGTATGTTTACATTGGTAAAACATAAAATTAAGATTAATATGCCTCAAATTTTGACATAAGCCTTTGGATTTTGCAGCTTCTCAAACTGTTAGTTTTTTTTATATTCAATGTGATGTTCCCGAACTCAAAGGAGATAACTATAAGATATGGAAAAAGAAAATTCTTCTGCAATTGGGGTGGATGGGCATATACTATGCTATAAGGAAAGACGAACCACCTGCAATCACTGATGAAAGTAGCCCAGCTGCTGTTGAGATAAATGAGCAGTAGGAGCGATCCAACCGGCTCAGCGTGATGTTCATTAAGACCAAAATCTAGACCGGGATACGTGATTCTATCGACTAGCATGAAAAAGTCTGAGACTTGCTTAAGGCCATTGATGACTAGTTCATCACTTCAGATAAGGCTTTAGCAAGCACCTTGATCATGAAGTTTTCTTCTCTCCGGCTCACCAATGTGAAAGGTGTGCATGAGTACATAATCCATATACGAGATATTTCAGCTCAACTTAAGAAACTGGAGGTTGATATGTTTGAGTCCTTCCTGGTGCACTTCATTTTGAACACCCTTCTGTAGGAATATGAGCTATTTAAGATTTCCTACAACACATATAAGGACAAATTATCTATCAATGAATTAGTGACCATGTGTGTTCAGGAAGAAGAAAGGCTTGTAATGGAGATGGGTGAGAGTGCATTGCTGACAACTGCTTGTGGGAAGAACAAAGCAGCTAAGTCTCAAGCTAATCAGAAGGGTAATGGTAAAATACCACCTCAAGCTGATATTAAGAAGGTGACAAAGTATTTCTTTTGTAAGAAGAAGGGACACATGAAGAAGAATTGCCCTAGATTCCAGAAATGGCTTGAGAAGAAAGATAAATCAATCTCATGGGTATGTTATGAATCCAATATGGCTAGTGTTAATATTAACACCTGGTGGATTGATTCTAGATCTACTATCCATATTGCAAATTCTTTACAGGGTATGCAAAACCTAAGGAAACCAGTGGGAAGTGAGCAAAGCATTTTATCAGGCAATAAGCTAGGCTCACTTGTGGAGGCTATTGGAACTTGCATTTTAACTTTAAGTAGTGGCTTTATTTTGAAATTAGAAAGGACCTTTTATGTACCAAGTTTTTCTCGAAACTTGATTTCTACTTCCAGACTCATACCTTTTGGATATTCCTTTAATTTTAAAGACACATCATTTAAGTTATTTTATAATTCTGAATGTGTTGGGAATGGTATCTTGTCTGATGGTCTTTATCTTCTTGGTTTACAAAATTATGCCACTTATAGTTCAATGCATGTTCAAACTGGTATTAAAAGGTGTAATATTAATAAGAATTCCTCTATGTTATGGCATCAGAGATTATGACATATCTCCATTGAGAGGATTAAAAGGTTAAAGAAAGATGAGGGTACTTAATACTTTAGATTTTGCTGACTTTAAGACTTGTGTGGACTGCATTAAGGGTAAGCAGACCAACATGTCTAAGAAATATGCTAACAGAAGTTCAAGCGTATTAGAAATAATTCATTTTGATATTTGTTGTCTAGATATGGATGCATATGGTCAGAAATATTTTATCACCTTTATAGATGATTATTCACGATATATGAATGTTTATTTGCTTCATAACAAAAATAAAGCATTGGATGCCTTCAAAGTCTTCAAGGATGAAGTTGAGAACCAATGTGGAAAGCAAATAAAAATAGTGAGATTAGATAGAGGTGGAGAATATTATGGTACATATACTGAGAATGGACAAGCACCTAGTCCTTTTGCAAAGTTTCTTCAAGAACATGGGATTATTGCCTAGTACACTATGTCTGGTTCACCAAATCAGAATGGTGTGGCAAAAAGAAGGAATTGAACATTATTGGACATGGTACGGAGTATGCCTAGCAACTCCAATCTTCCTAAATCCTTGTGGGCTGAAGCATTAAAGACGACAGTGCATATATTAAATGAGTAAATAGGAATTTTAGTCTCTGTCTTTGTAGACATTTTGCATATTAATCCCTATCCTTTTGAAATGTAAAAAATAGTCCTTATATTTGCATAAGTTTTACAAAATAGTCATTCCGTTAAATTTTAAAGTAACACCGTTAGTGAGGTGCATTGTTGGCAATTTTAGTGCCACGTGGACTATCCAATGTGGCACTAATTCTTCACTTCCCTCTGCCTATTCACTTTTATTTTTTTTCGCAAAGCTTTATCCCTCTCTATCTTACAACTATTCCTCTCTCAGACCCTGAATCCAACCCTTCTCTCTTTCTCTGCAACGCTTCGAATGGCCAACAACACGACTCAATTTGATCATCGATCATGGAGTGGAAGTAGATGCACCCACTCCACCAAATCGCGGAAACCCCCACCCACAAGCTTAAACAAAACAAGCACCTATTGTTTATCAGTCTTTGTCAATCGTGATAGTGCTGCTACTGCATGTGAAAGGCACCATTTTAGATGTCTTGAAAACTGCTCCGCTACTCTGCTATAGTGCACTATTGGCTACTATGTTTTTAACTCTTTTCTCCCTCAGCTTTGTTTATTTGTAGAAAATACTATAATTGAAATGCATATCTTTCACACTTTGTCACTGTGGCTCGATGTGCTATCATTTCTTTAGGTTACTCACCGAGATCTGAATGAAAGGTGGAGAATTCCTACAATGGTGATTTGAGATATGAATCTCTGTATCGGAGCGTAGTGAAGAGAATATGATCGTTGAAAGGTGGAGCTGAAGAACCCTTTGTTTCACTTTGAGTGTTTCTACGAAAATCGAAAATTTCAATTTTCAACTAGAATGGCATCGTGGGAAGAAACTAAACTGAGGAGCTATATAAAGAAATTTTTTTAGTACCGAGTTTAAACTTTAAACATTTAAAAAAAAAATACATACTACGTAAAAAAAATTGATTTATATATTTCATATGTTCTGGAAATAAATATTAATTCTTTTAAATTATGTATTCCACTTAAAATTTGTCCTTTTATAGCATCAGATATAATAAGTACTCTTGTGTAACTTTGTAATATATGTTACACTGGTCGTGTCCTGCACAAGAGCTATGATTAGAATCTATAAAGTATAAACTTTTTATATGACTACAATTTTTAATAAAAAATTACTTTATATAAATATATGCTTATATCACTACGCTCTATGGCTTCTGGATCTTATGAAAAGGTGTCTAGCATGGCATCGCGATGAAAGGTGGAGAATTCCTCAGCTACTCCATCATCCTTTTCTAGTTCCTCCAGTTCCATGTCATTCATCTTCGTCCCAAGACCAAACCTTTAAATTGTTGCGACTTATATCTAAAACTTGCGTAAATGACCCTGAAGCATCACAACTCTGTTGTCAGCTCCAACAAGTGCTTGGTAATCCCATCAAGTTAACAAGTATGTATTCATTAAATTCGCTAGATCAACATTGTAAATTGCTGTCCTGAATATCAGAACTTTGTATTCAGCTATAGGAACGATTGACAAAGACTGATAAACAATAGGTGCTTGTTTTGTTTAAGCTTGTGGGTGGGGGTTTCCGCGATTTGGTGGAGTGGGTGCATCTGCTTCCACTCCATGATTGATGATCAAATTGAGTTGTGTTGTTGTTCTTCGGTGTTGTTGGCCATTCAGAGCGTTGCAGAGAGAGAGAAGGGTTGGATTTAGGGTCTGAGAGAGGAATAATTGTAAGAGAGAGAGGGAGAAAGCTTTGCAAAAAAAAAGAGTGAATAGGCAAAGGGAAGTGAAGAATTAGTGCCACGTTGGATAGTCCATGTGACACTAAAGTTGCCAACAATGCACCTCACTAATGGTGTTACTTTAAAATTTAACGGAATGATTATTTTGCAAAACTTATGCAAAGATAAGGACTATTTTTTACATTTCAAAAAAGATAGGAATTAATGTGTAAAATGGCTACAAAGACAGGGATTAAAATGCCTATTTACTCTATATTAAATCGTGTTCCAATCAAGGCTGTCCCAAAGACACCTTTTGAGTTGTATAAAGGTTGGAACTCGAGTTTGAAACATATGCACGTTTGGAGTTGTCTGTTTGATGTGAGAATATATAACCCACAAGAGAAGAAACTTGACCCGAGGACTATTAGTGGGTATTTCATTGGATATGCCGAAAGGTCTAAAGGCTATAGGTTTTACTATCCATATCATATTACTAGGATTGTGGAATCAAGAAATGTCAAGTTTCTTGAAAATGACTTGATCAGTTGGAGTGATCATTTGAGGTACTTAGGTTCTAAAATTTATTATATAGAGTCTCAACCTTTCACATCAAGTGAAAAATTGGTTGTAATATATACCCCTCAAGTTCAAAGGGATGATGAACAACACATGACTAGCATTCCACAATCTGTTGCTGATAATCCAGTAGATCAAGTTGATCATCAAATTCCTAACAATGATGAACAACCAGCTAAACAACATGATCCCCAAGAAAATGTTGATGCAGCATTAAGGAGGTTTACTAGAGTAAGAAAATCAGTTATTCCTAGTCATTATATTGTATATTTGCAAGAATTTGACTATAATATTGGAGCTGAAAATGATCCCGGAACTTATGATCAAGCCATGAGTTGTAAAGAGTCAAATTTATGGTATGATGCCATGAAGGATGAGATGAATTCCATGCAGAGTAATGGAGTTTGGAACCTTGTAGAGTTTCCTAATGGAGAAAAGGCCATTGGCTGTAAATGGGTCTTTAAGACCAAAAGGGATTCATTAGGCAACATTAAGATATACAAGACAAGACTCGTTGCTAAGGGATTTACTTAAAAAGAAGGAATCAACTACACAAAGACTTTTTCTCTTGTATCTAAGAAAGATTCTCTTCGTATTATCTTGACATTAGTTGCTCATTTTGACCTTGAATTGCAACAAATGGATGTAAAAACAACCTTTCTTAATGGTGATTAAGAGGAGGAGGTTTATATGAAACAACCTAAAGACTTCTCCTCTAGTAGTGATGAGCATTTGGTTTGCAAGCTTAATAAATCTATATATGGTTTAAAACAAGGCTCCCGTCAGTGGTACCTTAAGTTTCATGGGATAATTTCTTCATTTGGTTTTGATGAAAATCCCATGGATCAATGCATATACCACAAGGTTAGTGAGAGTAAAATATGTTTTCTTGTTTTATATGTAAATGATATTTTAATTACATGAGGTGAAAAAATTTCTCTCTAAGAATTTTGACATGAAGGATATGGGTGATGCATCTTATGTCATCGACATTAAGATTCGTAGAGATAGACCTCGAGGTATTTTAGGTCTATCACAGGAAACCTATATTAACAAAATTTTGAGAGATTTCTTATGCAAGATTATTCACCAAGTGTTGCTCCCATTGCAAAGGGTGATAGGTTTAATTTGAACCAATGCCCAAAGAATGACTTTAAAAAGGAACAAATGAAAAACATTCATTATGCTTCAGTTGTTGGAAGCCTCATGTATGTTCAAGTGTGCACAAGGCCTGACATTGCTTTTGCAGTTGGAATGTTAGGAAGATATCAGAGTAATCTAGGTATTGACCATTGGAGAGCTGCTAAGAAAGTGATGAGGTACCTTCAGGGGACCAAAGATTGCATGCTTATGTATAGACAAACAGATAATCTAGATGTGATTGGTTATTCAGATTCCGACTTTGCTAGTTGTGTTGACTCTTGCAAATCAACATCTGGGTACATTTTCATGATGGCTGGTGGAGCTATTTCATGGAGGAGTGTTAAAGCAGACTTTGACTGCTATTTCTACCATGGAAGTTGAGTTTGTCTCTTGTTTTGAGGCTATATCACATGGTGTATGGCTTAAGAGTTTCATTTCTGGGATGAAGATAGTTGATACTATTTTAAGGCCTTTGAGAATTTTCTGTGTGATAACTCAGTTGTTGTCTTTATGGCTAAGAATAACAAAAGTGGAAGTCAAAGTAAGCATATTGACATTAAGTACTTAGCCATCAGAGAAAGAGTAAAAGACAAGAAAGTGGTCATTGAGCATATAAGCATTGAGTTAATGATCACTGATCCTTTAACTAAGGGCATGCCATCGTTCAAATTCAGGGATCATGTAGAAAGAATGAGACTTGATTCCACTTTATGATTGTATACATACAGGTTAGAGTTGAAGCTTTTATATTATGACATTTTCTCATATTCAGGTGCACATTGAGTTACTTGAGAAAAATTATGTTTTGGACCAAGAATAAACATTGAGTTTATTCATTAAGTTTTATTACCACTCTGAGTATACTACTTAAGAAATTGAGCATATTGTAATACATGGATGATATTACTCGTTATAAGAGAAACTATCACTATGATGCGTATATTCATTTCTTAAGAAGATTGAGCATTGAGATATTTTAGTCATTGAGTCAAAATGTTTGTACCAAGTGGGAGAATGTAATAATTTGGTCTATATGTTTTGGAAAATGAAATGTTTCATCAATTTTGGAATTGAGAAGCCAAATATTGAACGGCTACTAATGGGTGGTAATGACCACTGATGAGTGATAATGGCTACTAAATGCATTCTTGATGGTAGAATGCCTATATATAACACATGTATTTGGTCCTTGAGCTCACCTCTTCTAATTTCGTTTGATACACCATCTATAGAGAGAGAGAGAGAGAGAGAATTTGGAAGAACCAAAACAAGACAGATCTTTCATGACAATGGTTAGAGGTACATTTTGATTTTTGTTTTTCCGCATTTTGTTAATGACCTGCGTTTTGTTTTGTAGTTTGTAACATCACAAATTAAAAATTCTAGTCTAACATTTGTCACACTTTTTATACTTTTGAGGACTAAATTTTGTATTTTCATCTTTTAGGAATGCATTTGTCTGCGAATTACACATTTAGGGACAAAAGTGGTTATTTACCCTATATTAGAACTTTTAAGTTACTTGTTACAATGAATATTTGTTGAATAACCAATAAACCCATTATAAGTGCTAAGAAAATAGAATGAGAAACTAAACATGAAATTTTGCTCCCAGTGTACCACACTCATCATTCTGCTGCAAGTAACAATTTATGTAAAAAAAGACAAGAAGAAATAAACAGGGAAACAATTGAGCCTCAAATTATATATTGTCAATGATGGACCATGCACATAACTTGTAATATCATCCACAATCATTAATTAAAAAAAATGATCTTTCAAAGTAATAAAGAATGCCCAGATAATCAAAACATGAAAGTAAACTTTGGGTTTGAATTTAAAACTCAAATCTGAGCAACCAACTAGCCAGAGAAAATAGAAGATTAAAACTTTCAAATGTAAAATATAATTTTGAAATGATCAAGCAAAACCATGGGAAAAAGCAATGAAGGCGATGTGTAGCAAACAAATCCATTGGCAAAAATAGAGTAGCCAACGCTTACACTCCGAGGTGACAGGTGGCAAGTGGCGACGAAACTGGGTGGCGACAGTGTGATCTGGGGAGAAGTGAATGATGCGGTGTGGTTTAGGGCGAGAAGTGAAGTGAATGAGTTATTTGAGGGCTTGAGCTTTGAGGGAGACTGAGTTGTTAAGGTTTCTTAAAATATAAGGATAATTTTGTAATTTCCTCGGACTGGGGACCCGCGGGACGAGGGGAATAATCCTCATCTCCATCCCCACCGTGCCTGCGGGGAAATATTTATCCCCGTTCTTGTGGGGGGAAAAATCTCTATTTGTGCGATCTCGAATAGGACAATCCCCGCGGAAATTCCTGTTTATGATACAAATTGACACCCTTAATCCTCTCCCCTATTTATTTCACATACTTACCTTAATTATCTGTTTATAATTTCTCTTTTTACAAGAAAATTATACTACTCCTTATTATTTTAATTTTTTTTGTTGCTTCTTATTTTTTAATAAACGTTCAAGAGGTTAGCGGGTTATTATAATGATTAATGGCCTGCCTTTAAAAGCAATACCGTGACTCCATTTTATTTTGGTCAAAAATAATTTTTTAACAACATGTTTACACTATCATGCGGTTTCTTTGAATGGGTTGACACATCAACAATATTATACAACTTTTTGTTGTAATTGCCATTTAAAGTTTAAAATATTATATGTAATTTTTTTGTTATAATAGCCCTTTAACATTTAAAATAAAGGAGAAAGAACAAATAAAAATAATAAGGAGTGAATTTTTGCAGTAAGAAAAGAGAGATTATAAACAGGCCTATGTGAAATAATTACGGGAGAGATAGAATTTTTTTCTTCCAGAAAACATAATTAATTAACTTCTGAAAATTGGTTGAACTGGGTGATTAATGATACCTGTACACAGGATAAAAAAAACCTTTAAAGAAAGCATGCATGTCGCCCGAGAACTGGTATCATAACGGAAGCAACCTTCTATTCTTCCTTTGTTATTTTCAAATCATATTTAATTCTCTCAACGAATATATATAATTAAAAAAAATTATGCATTATCCCTGTAAATAAGTTTCTCCCACCCTTGGAGGTTGGTGAAATTGGCGAAAATGTAATTAAATAGCCACCACGATAAATAGCATGAATGCAAGATAGAAGAACATACACACATAAATTAAGACACGAACAATACTTTATTTGCATAACCAAGCATAGCATGTTTCGACACTAAGCAAGACCCCACTCCAAGACATGCACTAACAATCATTCTTCATCCTTAATACGTAAAAAAGGACAAGTACCCTAATTTTATTCGAAATCAAAAGGTTCCCCCACACAATACTATGCATTACTAGATGAGACACCTCTAAAGGACAAACAGCTTCCTTCAACGGTAAATTACCCGTTTTAACATCCACTCTTTGTCAAATAGACTCTTGTAGTTTCAGTTTTGGCAACTATATAACCCATTTTAATTTGTAATATGTGGCAAAATAATCCCCCATCAATAGTTCCAATTCCAATTAATTACTCATAATTTTCAACACATGTCGAGATATGAAGCAAAAATTGTAGTAATTGGCCACATGTTTAAAATTTCAAGCAATAAGTTAATTTGCCATAGGGACTATTTAGCACTCATAATGGAAGCTTAACTTGAAAAGGCCAAAACCAAAACCACAAAGGAGTCTATTTATAAAAAGAGTGAGAAGTTAAAAGAGGTAATTTACGAATTGTACCTTTTTCTCTTAATTGTATAGCCAAAATAAATCCTGGCTAGGTGCTTCCAACAGAGAGTCCATAAAATCAGATTGGGAGTTATTTGCATCCCATTCATAGGAAGAAGGATCCATTGATGTTGATGTTGAAAAATCTCCGTGCACTTCAGCATTATTCAGCTTGTAGCCACTGGCACCACCATCAACCCTTTCACCAACGAAAGTACTCTTATCAACCTGGGGCTGAACATTTTGCACCTGCTGCATGTTTTGGCTTCCTAGAGGAGGAACAATATTGTTCATGTTGTTGGTGTTGCCAACGAGATTATTATTCTTGTCCACAGAAACCCTTGCACCAAAGAAATTCTTGTCCACCTGAGGCTGAGCATTTTGCAGCTGCTGCATATTTTGGCTTGCTTCTAGAAGAGGATGAACATTAATATTCATGTTGTTGTTGTTGTTGCCAAAGAAATTAATCTTGTCCAAAGAAACCCTTCCACCACCAAAGAAATTTTCGTTATCCACCACCTGAGGCTGAAGAACATTTTGCACCTGCTGCAGGTTTTGGTTTCCTAGAGGAACAACAACACTCATACTGCTGCTGCCAGCACCACTAGTGGAATTCTTCTGCTGAAGAACATTCATGTTGTGCATCAAACCACCAGACCCTTTTTCTCCAGAATTGTCACTGATAACAGTAAGAGTCTGGTTTTGACTCACAGTTGGTGCAGCATTGTGCCTAGGGTGACCAATAGTAAGAGACTGATTTTGAGTCATAACTGGTGCAGAAATGTTCATAGGTTGACCATTAGTAAGATTCTGAGTCTGATTCGGATTCACAACTGTTGCAGCAGTGTTCATAGATTGACCAAGAGGCACATTAACATTACTAGGGTTTCCACTTCCAACCTGAGAAGAGCTTGAGGCTCCACCACCTCCAACCACTTGTATAGTGTTGTTGTTGTCTTTGTTCCCATTATTGTATCTGCATGTCAGCTGATGATTGTTCCTCACATTCCTGTCACTGAAACCAAAGCTGCTCTCATGATAAGGACACTGAGGGCTATGGCAGGAATAGGCGTCATGAGGAATTGTGATACCTTGAACTTCCTTTCTCTTATTAGCACCATGACCTAGTGCCACAACATTGCCATTGTTCACTGCAACCATACTATTATTATCGCTAATACCATTAACAACATTGGTAGTTATTGGTGGTGGATTATTTTGCTCCCCCAGGAAACTTCTACCATCACCATTACCAACATTGCTTGGTGGTGTTGGACTATTCTGCCCCCCAAGGAAATTTCTAGCACCACCATTAGAAACATTGTATGCTGGTGGTGGGTTATTTTGCCCCCCAAGGAAATTTCTAGCACTTCCACTTGCTAGAAGCATATTATTATTACTATGAGCAGCAACATTGAGAGTTGGCGGTGGGTTATGACTACTTTGGCCACCAAGAAAGTTCCTAGCACCATGAATCTCATTGGGCCTTCTAATAATTGGTTGGGGTGGGAACAAATGAGGGTGCAATCTTCTAGCAAGGGTTTCTTCACGTTTCATCACAGCACTCCAAACAGAAGTCTCCTTAGCAGTGAGCTTGTCTTGAAGAGTCCTCGAGTGGCGCACGATGTTGTTGATCTTGGTGACGTCAGGGGAGATGTGCTTGATCACTGCAGTGAGCACGCTTAACTTCCATGCCTAAACTAACAACAACTAGCCATTAACATTTATCTATAAAATAATTAAAAAACAAATTAACATCTTTCACACCTAAATTAACAACAACTAATTAACTATTAACATTTGTTGACAAAATTAAAAAAAAAAAAAATCTTACACACCTTCTTGAGGTCATGGGGCTTCTTGTAGGGTGGTGGGCCCGGGTCCTCGGAAAAGCCCAGCTCAGGCCACCAAATCTCAAGTCCAGTGGGCCACCAGGGTGGGGCAACACCCTTGTCCAAAGGGTACCTCCTCTGGGGTGGATCACAGTGCTGCATCAGACACGACAAGAGTGACCCTAGGGTTGTGTCTGGGAGATCACTCAAACGGTACGGTGATGCTGGGTCTCCACTGAATTCATTAAGCAGGTCATCTAACCCACTTTCTTCATCATACCTAGCACACCAAATCCATAAAACATGTAAGGAAAGATTATAAATAAATAAAAATTCAATACATATAATTGTATTGCTAAATTATTGTACAAAACTTAGATGTAGTTATTAGAGTTCCATTCGCGTAATAAAGATTTCCATTAAAGTTTAATATAGATTGTCAAAATAAATAATGTGTTTTGCCTATTATATTTGTATGCATGTAACTACTTTAAATTGGGCCTTGATGTAAAACAACGTATACAGTTCTCACACTATATCAAATAATCTTTCAAACAGTGAATAGAAGAATCTAATTGTAATAAGAGAAAGATGCACTATTTAACACACTTTTATTATTATTTAAAATTAATTAAAAATCACAAAAATTTATGAATTCTATTTCTATTTAATGAGTTTTTTTTCATAAACTTATAATTTTTAATAAATTTTAATTAATAATAAAAAATGATTAAAATGAACTTATTAAAAAATGTATTACTAAGTACTAACATTCTCCTATAACAATAATAGGAATTAGAAAGTTAATCAGGAAGAAAAAAAAAATTCAACAAATCCAAAATTTACCCAAATATCTAATAAGAATTTACTTTATCATCATGTCATATTATAAAGTCAACAAATTTTATTAGATGTGTGTATATCTAAAAAGTTTTTACCTCAGCATTGCAGCAGGACCATTACGATCAAACTTGACCCTTTCCTTCCACCAACCACGAAGGTTATCAGAAGCTCCACTCACTGGCTTCCCCTTCTCAGGTATGATGCCATAAACAAAACCCCTTACATCACAAACCTCCATCATCTTCAGCATGTTCTTCAGCACAATGTCTTGTGCACGAGTCAAGGCCTTCTTCTTCATCATCTCCACCGTTTTCCCTTGCTCTCTCTCCTTTCTCTCATCCTTAAGCTTCCTCAGCAGCATTCGGTCTCTCCACATCCTCGTCTCGAGTTCCTCGATCGTTAACTCTTGTTCTTGGCCATTCTCTTCTTCTTCAACCATATTTAATCCTTCTTCAATGGTTCTCACTGAATTGTCCAAGAGATCAATGGTCATGTTATGATCACCCATATAGTCCATTACTTGTGATGACTTTTCTTTCACTTTTCTGTGAAACAATGTATACAAAAATTAAAAAAGCTTGTTATATGATTAACCATGCATTGTGGTGCGTACATCCCTCTAAAAACATTTTTTAAGCCCAGGAAGTCATCATATAAAGAATAAAATGAGAATAAATTTTTAGAAAATGTAATTCTTCTTATTTCTTACACAGTGAGGATCTATGCGTTGTCGAATTCGTTTTACTGAAAAAATAACATATAACTAATTATCAGTGGAAAACAATTACACTATCAGTTGATGAAAAATTATAGGAAATATGATTTTTAAATTAATTATTATAAAACTTAATAAAATTATTATAAATGATAATTTATGACTTAAATAATATGTTTCTTACAGAGTTTAAATGACATGTTAGGGGATAGAATATTTACTTTATATTAATTTTAGAGGGATAATTCTCTTTATAGGTCTTTTCACATAGAAGACAGACAAGAAAAGGAGAGAAAGAAATGCGAGGGTGTGATTGAAAGAGATAAAAAAAAATGTTATAAAAATTATTATATAATTTTATTATATGAACATAGTATCTGTAAATAATAGGGATGTACAGATTTAGGCAGAGAACTTTTAGAGTGGCCTTATACAAATTCAATAGTGTAGGAAAATGTGAAATTATTTTCTCTATACATAAAACATATCGCAACCCGTTTACTTATTAAATGAATTTTTTTAACCACAATAGAAACCAGTAAAATAAAAGGGCAATTTAACAGATCGTGCTTTCTACCACAAATAAATCAATCATCATGCTAATAAAAGATCTGAAAAAAAAAACTCTTACTTGCATAATTAATTACATGGTACTAGTCAAATGTTTGCCCCCCCCCCCCCCCCCCCCTTTTTTTTTCTGAAACAGATGGCACAAACAAATGTATAGATACAAAGATGGTCAATGGAAAGAAAAAAAAAAAAAAGAAGTTGCTCTAGCATTTCACGTCTCAAACTCATTATCAATGGTGTCTCTGATTGATGCAAAACTCGTAAAATTGGGTGTGGTACAATAAGATTACTCTGAAATGCTAGCCATGCAATATTTGGGGAAAAACACATGAAAATGAAAATAAAGAAAAGCAAGAAGACTTAACATCTAGACATTTTTTTGTAGTAAACCAAAGTACAAATGACAAATGGAAACAATGAGAGTAATGAAACACAAATTGCACACAGAAAAATGTATGAACTATTTCCCGCATGTGAATTTTTCAGTTGAAAATGGCTATATACGCAATTTCGATGATAGAAAGTGATTTTTACTGTTTTCTTAATTAAAAAACAATTTTGCGATTCTTCCCGGTCAAACTGAACTGAATCAAGCAAAAAATAAAATACTAAACAGAAAATGGAAGAGACAAGAAATTAAGCAAAGTGGTGAAAATTAAGCATAGGTTGAATCATACCAACAGCAGTTGAAGGATTCAATGGAGGACAAGGGGATATGGTTGAGTAATTGAGAAGGAAATGATTAAGCAAGAGAGTGACACAAAGGGAAGTGAGCATAGGAGAGAAACATAGATAGACATCATTGTCACAAGCAAACTAGTCTTATTTAGAAAAGAAATTATGGAAAGTTAAGCTCTTATAGTAAATTGTTAACCAACTGGAAAGAAGGCTAGACAAGATCGATGAATATGCTATTTAGTAAAAAAGCAAACTAAAATTAACTTTAAAGTAAGGGGGTTGTGACATTCTTAGAATAAAACTTATAATTTTCTTAATAAATATTTAAATTTTATATTTACTTCCTAATAAATTTTTCTTTATTTTTACTCCCTAATAAAATAATTTTTTTTAATCCTTAACACTTTTTTTAGTCTCCGATGAATTAATGGTTTTTTTGTTTGCTTCCTGGTAAAAAAAATTATTTGTTCTTAATTCCTCTGAAACGATTAATAACAAATGAAATTTTTTTATAAAGATACAAACATAAAATTCATTAATTTATCAGGAATTAAAAAAATATATGAAGAATAAAAAATAAAATTATTATTTTTTTAAGAACTTAATATAAAGAAAATTTTTATCAGAAAAAAAACACAAAATTAAAATATTTATTAAGAATTAAAAAAATATTTAAACCTTTTTATTTACTATAAAAGAATTCAATTTAATTATATTAAATTTATACAATTAAAGATACGATCAGTACATTTTCTATATTTGTTCAATAAGTAATCATTTTTTTAAACAATCAACATTTATTAAATTCTTTTTTATGCAGTGCTTATATTTTAAGAATTAATTATTTTCCATAAATTTAATATATTTATAAAAGTAAATAATAAATTAAGGGATGTCTATCTTTTCATAATATAAATAAAATGTAATTAATTACATAATTTGCAGAGTGTAAGAGACTTTCATTCTCCTTATTCTCTCAAAGAAGCACTTCAATATACTTTTTCTCTTTTGGCACATACATTTCACACATTATTCTTAATAACTAGTAAAAAAATATCTATCAATAATCACATCTAACTAACCAACATGGTGTACTCTAGTTGACTAATAATCATGCTTAAGCACCTAGTTAAAGTTTCAATCCTTGAGTCGTAAAATAATATTTGTTAGAAGAAATTAATCCTCTCATTAAGTGGATCTTTGTATCTTTAAAGATTAATGGTTTCAGACTCTTGATTGGAGATATCATGGAACAATCATTTAAAACTAGAGAAATGTTAGCAATATTTTTTCTGACACTTTTTTTTGTTATATTTTATATATGGTTAGCTAAATTTTATTAGAAATTATCAATTTTAGTAAGTCATATTTTTTATTTAATGAGATTCCCTTTATAGTTTATTAGTATTTAATATTTAATTTAATAATATTTAATATTATTATATATATTATAATTAATATTAATAAATATAAAGTAATAAATATAAGTTGGCATATATTTATTACATGTTAATATATTTGATGATAATAAATATGTACTAAATATTAATTTATTAGTAGTGTTATTTATATTAACCTATAGTCATTTATATTTATTTATGTATTAGCAACATTCTCTACTACTCCCTCGGGTTCTTGTTAGTAGTATGTCTCATTGATATAAAGAGTAATTTTAGAAACTTGATAAAAATTTAAGGTAAATTTAATGCTATTCATTAAATTATATAATTTTTAATTCTATAAATTAGTTAATAAAGTCTTATCATTCCTGTGCAATTTTGGTTCCATTAAAATTTGTAGATTTCTTTTCCAATTTTTAAATGACATGTTAGCATATCATGACATTTTAACATATATTTGGCTGTCATGCTATTGATCAGCTACTTCATCATACATCACTTATCATTTATCACATCAATTATCAATGTCACACACAAGCAAAAATCTGTTAAAATTTAACAAAGTTTGATAAAGAAACCAAAATCACACAATTGTAATATTTGATAGATCAAAATTAAGTCTTTAAATTTAAAGATTATAAATTTAGAAGTAGTAATACTAGTAATATCATAATATTATTAATGTAAAACTAAAAATATTAATATTAATATTAGAATAAATATTTCATAAATACTATAACAATAATAACTATATCCTATATATTTAAAAGTATAAATAATAATACTATAATATTTGTAATAAATATTTAAGAATATATATATATATATATATATATATATATATATATATGTATATATATATATATATATATATATATATATATATATGTATATATATATATAATTATAAACAAAAAAAATAAGGATTTTAATTTTTCTTAATTAAGTTTAAGTTTTTTGAAAAAGAATTAGAGATGCCTAACAGTTAGGGGTCTTAATTATAAATAATCAATAACTATTATTATGCTATAATACTATTAATATTAAAATATAATAATATATTTCATATAAAATTATAATTATTAATATTAGTAACATAACAATATATTTAACATACACTTACAAATATAAATTATAACAAATTTTATTTTATTAAATTAATTATATATTATAATATATAGTGTGCTTAAACTTTTTAAAAGAAAATATACGATGTCTATTTGGTAGGCTCTTTGTTTGAAATATATAAAATCAGGTTTACAATATTTGGCATTTTTTAATATTAACTAATTTGTTATCCTTGGTAAATAGAATATTTTATTAGCATATGTTAAATATTTTGTTAATAAGTAATCATTATATCATATATATATAAACTTAAAAATAACAGTGTAAATATTATTTAAATAAATTTAAAGTTTTGCAACATACTTCCTCTGGACTCAATTAAAACCAGAAAAAAGATTTAGTAAACTTAAATATAAATAAATTTTAATTATTTTCATCCTTTTTAATGATATAAGTCCAAAGAAAAATGTTAAAGATTCAAACAACTTTCTCATGAAAATTGTTGGAATCTTTAACATTTTTCAATCTATGTAATTGTATAAATATAAAATCATTTTAACCTACTAGAAACTTTTCTTTTCTAAATTTCAGTGTATATACTACGCTACACTCTAATTAAGCCTCTCTCCAAGCCAATACATGTTACCCAAAACTTCCAAAGGAACCATAAATCAGAAGGCAATGCCAAGGTGTCACTTGAGAGGGTTATGCGTGTAGTGATCATATACCAGACTAACAAGCCCTCATAAAAAAAAAAGGTTTAAACTCCAACAAAGCCAAAACCAGAGACACTAATCAACATTGTTTGTTATGTCTTGGGGCACAAACACAAAGTTCTGAATAACTTTCAGTCCTACAAATTAGACATTGGCTTGAAATAAATCCCCAAATTTTGTTTTTGCAGCGATCTTGAGCTTCCTAAACACAACATTGCGCTTCTCTGTGGCTGTCAACCTTGCGCTTGAGCTACTCAATGTCGCATTAGTTGTTGTCGCATCAAGACCTCCCTGTGTCATTGCCAAATGTGAGCTTCGAAGTATCAACAATTTCATTTTGATGTTGAAGAAAATGAATAAAAGGGAGGGCTAGCGAATTTGGAAAAACTAAGAAACTTTAAAAGTTAAAATTGGTTGACAAAAGTCACTTTTTAACTAGGTCGGTGGATAATTCAGCCAAATTGTTTGTATCACTACAAGAAAAATGACTTATGCCTACAGACAAAAACCATCACTAGACATTAAAAATACGTAGGTAAATGTAATAAAGACTTTGTCCTACGAACATTTTAGCCGTCAACTTTGAGGGACATACAGTGATGGATTATTGTCTGTTAGTAGAAGTTTTACCTACGGATTTACTTTCAACTACAACTGTATTTGACTGTCACTATATATGATTCCTACAATTCACAATGTGCGTAGGTAAAAGTCATTAACTTATATCTACAACTTCTAATTCTAGGTAAAAACATTAACTTGTACCTACAACCTCTAACTGCAGGTAAAAGCCATTAACTTATGCCTACCATTGAATTATGTTAGATACAAACCATTTAATATGCTCACCTAATAATGTATTACAATCATTCACATGCACCATACAGATAAAAAAAATAGAGAGAAGGGAATCTAATAGGTGTTGGTAATAAAAAAATGTTGATAAACAACTATACATTAGGTTGAGAAAAAATTTGACTGTATTCTCCTAACTCTTACTCAAGTTCTGCATGTTATAGATACCTGGGTGCGCACAAAATAATCTAAGGTTTCATCATTGTTATTTGATCCATAGTTTCTTACAAGCCAACAAAGGTTGTTGTCAATTGTTCCCCACATAGAAAGGATGAGTAATATCTATTGCTTCCTGATTGCTAACCTGATCATACAAAATTCAAAATAGAAGCTTAATTAGTTAATAGCTGAATAATAATATCATGCAGGATACAAGAATTACCCGAGTCTCAATTTTGTCCCTTTCATCTTCCCTAGAAGGCTTGTGTTCAGATGTTAGGACTTCAGCCATACCCTTTTTGCTAATCACAACACGAAAATCACTAGCATTAGACACAACAAGGTTACCATTCCTTATCAACCTTGTCACACAGCAAGAACCGCCATTATGATCCTGTGTTGAGGTAACCATACTTCGCTGCCTCCTCAATGTCACATTCATCACTCCTAACCACTTTGTCCAAAACATTTTTTTCTTATGGTATAAACAACATCATGTTGAAGCAATCGTATATATTTTACAATGCTCCATGTGAAACTCAAATCTATTGAGGGCAAAATCTATTGCTTGGTTATAGTGAAAGTAACTAAATTTGTTCACATAAGTAACATCATACTGCTAAATATTTTTAGGGGAATAATAATGGAGGAGCCTCCATAATTGATTCAAAGTCTTATTTAAAAAAAAAGAATTGATTCAATAGTAAACATGCACATAGAACTTAATCTATGCCTAATTAAATCAATTTCTATGTTTACTTGTTATGCACAACAATAAGAGCCCAACTTAAAAATAGATGACATTCAAACCATAAAAATCAAATAAAAAACTATATTATATGATAACTTTATTGATTTTTATAATAATTATCTTAAAAATCATATTTATCATGATTTTTTATTAGTTAGACAATGGAAAAATGTTTACATATACAATACATAGAAATAAAACTCTTCTAGAATCCTACCTTTTTCCCAAACCATTCGTCCATTTCTTCATCATCAATACTCTTATTATTGACAGAACAAAACTCGTCATCAGTACTCAGGTTATTTGAAGAACAAAACCTGTCATTAGTTTCACTTTGCCATGAAGTCCTTCTGCACTGATTTGGCAACTCAGTCTTGTATGCTTCTCTCCTTTGTACCTTAGTCAAGTGAGTCTTACCTCCAACAATAGGAAAAGAGAAGAGAAACATTATCAAAACCTGGATCATCTGAATTTCCAATGTTATTCCCCCACCCCCCCCCAAAAAGTCCTAATTCAATTATTATTATCAGATGTATGTATAACCTGATTTAGACATATATAATGATTCTATTTTTTATAGTGGAAATGCAGTACAATGCTCAACAAAAATTATACTAAGTTCACAAAACAATTAACAAAAATTCCAAACAAAAGTAGAGAGACCAAGATATATACACAGGGAAGGAGGCCAATTTCCAAATGCTACATTGAATCAAGGTCCTAAAGGGTAATTGTTCATTCTATTCAACAGAGGCAAAACAATTAATAATAATAATAATAAACAATAAAAGAGAAGCCAGTTAGGTTGGAAAGAGAAGCCCATCCAGAGGATGGTTAGATAATCCAGGCTATGATGCATCAACGCATAACATAAGATTGATGTTTGTTCAGGCTATACACATTTTGAAATTAATGGTAAGAGAGTCTACATTCATTAAGCAGCTTATTAGATGATCGAAAACAAAGAATCTAGAGAACTATTTGAAATTTGGAAGTATTGAAGTGGATGGGGCCATTGAACAGCTAGAAAAAGCCCAAGCTCATTGAAGGAAAGTCAAAACAGAAGCACTCCTATAAAGCATAGTTATTGATCTCGATTCACAAAGCATAACTATCGACCCAAATAGCAACACATAACAGCAGACCCCAAAAATAGTGAGATAGCAGATTGTGGGATGACCATTATTCTGAGGCTTTTTATATAGTTTATTTAATGTACAACAATATAATTATAAATTTTCAAAAATGATAAAAAAAAGAGTTAAAAACTACCCAAAATTTATGACATTCATAAATAACAATCAAAATTTACAAGTGTCTTAAATAAATCATACAAGTAAATACCAACAAAATTCTTCATCTTCATCATATTATTATCGTATGAACTCATCATCATTCTTATCATTATTATTATTATTTAGTTTATCATATTATATCGTTATGCTTTGAATAAGAAAAAAAAGAAGAAAAAGAAGTCAAACTGGACTCAATGAGGCCTAGCAAACCAAAACAAAAAAAGAGGAAAATAACTAATGGAATAGATTGAAGCCAATGACTGCAGTAGAGCAATGACTGCAACATAGCAACTATAAAAGTGGCCCATTTGTGATCAGAAATAGATTGAT
This sequence comes from Glycine max, assembly GCF_000004515.6. Classification (NCBI taxonomy): domain Eukaryota; kingdom Viridiplantae; phylum Streptophyta; class Magnoliopsida; order Fabales; family Fabaceae; genus Glycine; species Glycine max. The sequence goes on along the minus strand of NC_016091.4, from coordinate 15,379,622 downwards.
TATGTCACAATGCCAAAAGGACTCTTGACCTAGAAGAATGTATGTTCTATATTTAGAATATCTTGACCTCGGCAAAAACAGATGGCATTGATAAATAAAATCCATATTAGAAGCTTATCATTACACAGTAGCAAGTAGCTCAAATCATTTCACTTTATATGATTAGGCACTTTCAACAAGATAGGTAATTTTGGCTTACATGCACCTTTACCATTGCCTATGTTAATAGGATTACGAAAAGCATGGCATGCATCTCAACCAGATGTTTAAAAGTAATTAATGATAACCGTAGAACAAGAAGCAGAATCTTGGCAATGAAACCAGCCGCAACAAAGAAAAGGAAAACCAATCAAATCCCACAAATAGTTAAGCTGTTACAACAAAATTCATTCGACTTCAAAATTTAAAAACTATCGCAACCATTTACATCACAATACCTTCCTAGGTAAGACAATTCAATTTGTTTCTTATTAGAAAATATCAACAAAATTATAAGCCACAATTCTCACTAGCCAAAGGAAAGGCATTAGGCACACCCCCGTCTCACTAAATCAACAAAATGTATATCCAAAGACAGTGAACGACATTTGTATCTTTGTAGATCATAATGTATATCCAACAAATTGAAGAAGGAACAAAACACTTGCTCAATATCAATTTGCAAGTCCCCTTAACACATGGCATAACAGGGAATAAAAATAAAAATGTATATGGTTAAGAAACTACTTCATAGCTATTAGCTCTAGAATATATCAGAATGAAATCAAAATCACTTAAGAAACGAAGACACTGTGTGACAAAAACACGAAAATCAAATAAAAATGTATATGATTAAGAATCAAGAGCGAAACGAATTTGTGAACCTAATTTCATTGTCGCAGATAGATATAACATTGTTTGAGTGAATAATTGAAAAAGCAAGCCGCAAACAACAGCGATGGATAACAAATAGTTGCAACCCTAGCGTAGGATGGTTGTTCAGGGAATCAGAAAAGGGAAAAGAAAAAAAAATAGATACTGTTATCGAAAGGCAAAATCGGAGAAGAAAACGAAACGATTGAAGAGCGGAGAAAGGAGAAGAAGAAGAGTGAAGAGAGAATCTTGTACCAGAGCTGAGAGCGGAAGTGAGGGGTGGAATTAGGGATTAAAGGTTGGGGACAACCAGTACATACCGATTGTGTAATCGCAGACACGACGGCTCGAGGGAGGGCTTCTCCCATGATTCGGAGCAGAGTAATGGTTTTATGAAATATATTAAAATATATTTATATTTTAATATGTATTTGTTTTATGAAATTTTACCTACACTATGTATTTGTAGGTAGAAACTTTTTAAATTTTATTTACACCAATAAACTGTAGGTATAAGTTTTATATGATTTTACCAACAACAAGTAATGGTAGGTATACATGTTTTGAAATGTTACCAACATTAAATATTTATAAGTAGGAGTTATTTTGAGTTTTACCTACACCAAATAATAGTAGGTACAAATCTTTGAGTTTTACCTATGACAAAAATTATAGGTATAAATATATTTTTTACTTTTACTTACACTAATTCATGTTTGTAGGCAAAAGTCTCTGTAGGCATATGTCATTTTTCTTGTAGTGGTAGATAGATAGGTAGACATACACACAACATATAACATTCACTTGTACATCTTTATAAAAAATTATCAACGCCAAATGCACATGTAATGCAATGTCCATTAATCTCTATTTCATATGTATGTGGTACCATCTAAACTTGGGAAGTAGCCTAGGGTTAAATACTAACCATAAGAAGTGCCATTAGTACTTATTCCTTCAAAATAACACCCTTCCACTATAATGATGTCATTTGGTGACTAGCCAAGGTGACCTAGCTTTAGAAGTACTCCTTTACTATTGGGATTGGCATGAATCAATGAGGTTCCCAATTGAGCTTCATGCACCCTCAAGGTCCAAGTTAAACCATTCGAGGACCTTCACCATCCATATTCATGTATTTCTTCCACTCACCAAAACCAATGTCTTGATGCATGCAATACTCATAATGCACACATGAATTCCTCTAAACTCGTTTCCCTAACTATATAATTCCTTTTTTCACCATTCATAAGCTAGGTCCCTCATTTAGGAGACGCTACCTGAGTCCATTCTAACCTCTCATAGGCTAGGTTACTTATCTCAATGGGATTAGATCATGTTGTCAAAACACATCTTAGAATTCACTTTCAAAATATAATTCATTGCCTAATTAAAAATGAAAAATTAAAAATGCATTACCTAATTTGTTTTCCTTTTCTTTTAATTTTTTGTTTCCTTCCTAATCCTCCTCTTTCTTCGTATCTTCCTATTATGGTGTAGGACATGGAGGGTGATTCGGATTGTGCAGTGTGAAATAGACTAAGAGAAAATGAGAGAATATAGAGAGGGATCTTTGAAGTCTCATAACATTGAGTTTTTTGTCATGTGTCATGTCGATGACATTACAAGGTGTTTATTTATAGTGTTCGCTTACATAGTGATATTAGCCATGTGGCTTATTACAAATATTTGCATTAGATATCCTATTCTAAAGGCTACATCGGACATATCCTCAGTCGGTTATTATTATGATGCTTCTTGTTAAAAGGTGCATGGGATGACTTTTTTGTTGTACCTGGCTGCTATTTTTCTTTTCAATGATGCATCTCCTACGACGGCCACTTCTCATTTTTATTCAATAAGGGCAAGCTCGTTTTTGAGATTTCCTTCATTGTGGTTTAGATTCAAATTTTCAATTTTGAAGGTTGGTTCTCCTATTTCCACAAGAATGATCATCTAAGTCTCGTATACAATCCTAAATGGTGTTTCTCTTGTGGCAGAATGGGGTGTGATTTGGTATGCCCATAAGACACGTGGCAGTTGCTCAACCTAGGTTCCTTTAGTCTCTTTACCTCTTTTCCTCAATCCTCGTAGAATAATTTGATTTGCTACCTTGACTTGTTCGTTTGTTTGAGGATGCTCTATGAAGGTGAACCTTTGCTTAATGTTCAATCTTGATAACAATTGGTAGAATTGTCTATCAATGAACTAAGCGTCGTTGTTACTTACTATGACATCAAGAATCCTAAATCGACAAATTATTTGTCTGAACACAAAGTTTTCAATATTTTTAGAGGTTATGGTGGCAAGTGTTTGGCCTCGACCCACTTGATGAAATAGTCGACCGTTACTATGAGATATTTAACTTGTCCCAAAGCTCTTGGGAAAGGTCCTAGTACGTCAATCCCCTACCAAAGAAATGGTAATAGAGATGCCAAGTTATGCAACTTGTTTGCTGGTACATGTGGTATGTCGGCACATTTTTGGCACCTTTCACACCTTCACACATAGTTGGCTATGTTTGTTTTAATGGTTGACCAGTAATAGTCGGCTCTCAATATCTTTCTTGGTAGAGTTTTGTGCCCAAAATGTTGGCCATAACATCCTTCATGTATTTCAGCCATCACATATTTTGCATATGCTTCTCTTAAGCATTTCAATAGTGGTTGAGTGAATCCTCTTTTGTAGAGCTTACCATCTATTATAAAAAATTTGGTGGCTTTTATTTGCAGTTTTCGACTTTCCTTTTGTTTTTTTAGGCTAATGGCATTTTGTATGTACTCTAGAATTAGAGTCATTGAAATTTCTTGATTCTCTATCAACATGATAAACCTCAGAGTGTGAATTATTCGACAAACTACATTTTCCATTCCTACATGTTCCTCTATGTTGGACAACTTTGAGAGTAAATCCGCTCTTACATTTTTCCCTTTGGAATGTAGATGAATTCCAACTTTTTGAATTTTTCTTTGATTAACCCGATTTTGTGGATGTATTTTTGCAATATTGGTTCTTTGACTTGATATTCTCTACTCAATTGGTTAATCATCAACATGGAGTCACTGGATACTTTTAACACTTGGACTTCCATGATGACTACTATTTCCAAGCCCGCAATGCATGCCTCATACTTTGTCTGATTATTTTTTAATGGGAATTCTATCATCAATGCTTTCCTAAGCACAACCCCATGTGGGGATTCTAGCAAGATTCCTACTCCACATTGTGTTTTGTTGGATGACTCATCAATGAATAGAGTCCAAGGTAGCTCTTCTAGCCTATTTTTCATCTTTGCTCAGTGTCATTTCAACCACGAAGTCGGCCAAACATTGGGCCCTGAGTACTTGTCTTGGCTAATATTGCAAACCATATTCTAAAAATTTAATCGCCAATGTTACCATCCTTCTTGCTAAAGCGGGGCGGTGCAATATTTTCCTGATTGGCTAATCAATCCTTACTATGATTGGATGTGCTTGAAGTATAGACGTAATCTCCAAGCTAAGAATACTAAGGCAAGGATGATCTTTTTCCACCATTGGATATCGTAACTCGACATTTTGAAGGGCTCAACTTATGAAATTTACTAGCTTCTGAATCTTATTTTCATCTTTGACTAGTGTTGTACTGAGCACTTCTTCATCTATAGCCAAGTATAGGTACAATGTTTCTCTTGGGTCCGGCTTTGTCAGCATTGATGGAGTGTATAATGTTTCTTAAAATTTTTTAAAGGCAGTTTCACATTCTTCTGTCCAACTAGATCTCTTGTCCATTTTTAGAATTTTGAAGATGGAATTGACTTAGCCATGAACCTTGTCAATGCTGCCAATCATCCATTCAACTTTTGGATATCTTTGGCAACATTCGGGGCTCACAATTCTTGTATAGCCCAACATTTATTGGGATTTAACTTAATCACTTTTTCTGATAGCATGTTGACCAAGAAATTTCCTACGGATACCCCAAAAGCACATTTTTTTGGACTTAGGCGCATGTTGTACTTTTGTCATTGAGCAAATGTTTCTACTAAATCCTCTGTGTGGTTTCGGGGTGTTCCTTTTGATTATCATGTCATCTACATAGACTTCTAGGTTTCAATTTATCTACTTTTCAAAAACTTTGTTCATCCTCTAGTATGTAGTGTCAACATTCTTTAATCCAAAAGACATGACCTTGTCGCAGTAGTTTGTTTTTTTTTTCATGAAGGTCATTTTCTCTTGGTCATCAGGGAGCAATGGTATTTGATTTACTACTAGAAAATAGGGTTTTAATATCGGTTATTAAGGACTTTCAACATCGGTTATTAACCGATGTTGAAAGTAATACCGTTAACATCGATTTTCCAAAACCGATGTTAACATAAAATTACAACATCAGTTATTTAAATAACCAATGTTATATAGTAAGAATTATAAAAAAAGTCATATATCTTCATATCAATATCGGTTTTTACCAAAATCGATATTGCTGGTAATAAAACAACATTGGTTTTTATCAAAAACCGATGTTGTTTTCTGATAACAGACATTGGTTTTTGGTAAGAACCGATATTGTTTTGTTATCAGCAACATCGATTTTATAAACTGATGGTTTTGATGAAGCTTAACATCGGTTTTTTAAAAAATCGATGTTAATATATATATATATATATATAACATCAGTTTTTAGTAAAAACCGATATTATTTTTTAGGATTTTTTTAATATGCTGTCTGTTTTTTTAATAACTTGCAAATTTAAAAGCAGAACTACAATATATAATTTTCATTCTTTTTTCAAAGAGTTTTTACTAGAAATTCCATCAAAAATTTATTATTTACTATGAATTAAAAGAATATTTAATGTTAAGGAGACATGAATTGTAGAAAATGTAAAGTAGCTAAACTACAATTCCAAAATTGTTTAAACACTAATTGTTTCATTTTTAATTTTCAAATAATAGGTTGCCCACTAGATATGAAGCACCTTCAATCTCTCTAGTTCCAATGGTCTAGCATCATTGAAATACTACATGATATAATAAAACATAAGTCAATAGTATATAATACCAATTATAACAAAATGAAATACGTTTGAATTAAACAATTATCGTTTCCCAATTATTCTTGAAACTTCCTAAGATTATAGTTGACATCCAGTGCATGACGTAATACCCACACTCAGTGCTTCCTTTTTGTCTATTACACTAAATACATTATGAGGTTTAGATGTTCAATGTTAAGTAAAAATTAGTCTACACAGTATTAAAATATAATTAGAAGCATTGTTTAAATGACTTACTTTAACAACAGTCCACCTAGCAACAACCTTGGATTTACTTTGTGGAGTATCGTCAAGTCCTTTCAAAGCATTCAATACAAACATGAATGCGTATTGTACAATTAAAATATTGATGTTCCCGACTAATGCTAATGCAAATGTATTGAAAAATAGAACTAACATGTTGATAATTCCCTTGAGGTAGTTGTCTAGCCTATTATGCAACGAACAAAACTAGATGACAACATTTTCCTTAGGCAAAATGACGACCATTTGCAAATGTGCACTATAGTGGAGAATAATATAAGTTATTATACTATTATACATTATTTTAATTCATTTATTCAGTTTAACTTACCCATTCAAGTAGGCTCCTAGGTACACATCCCTCTTTGAATTCTACATCCAATTCTTAATGTAACTTTTTGATTCAAATTGCGATTACCTAGATCTCTATATCGACTTTGGCTCAAGGAATCCATAAACATCGGAATTCCCCGCTCGCATACTTGTCTTAGTCATATGCCTATTGTTGTTAAAATAAACTTAATTATGTATGAATTTAAAACAATAAGTTAGGTAATAAAAATAATGTAAAGTGACTTACAGAATCCACAATTGTATAATAGAGATGTTGAGACATTGACTATTGTGTGTTATTTTAGACAAATCTCCATGCTTTATGTACAAGGGGAAGTCGTCATTAAACAGCCCAAACACGGTAGCATTCCACATAACCTGCAATGGATTTAGAAAAAGTTGTGGGATGGTCAATGTCATAAGATATAGAGGATCATTGACATCATGATCCGGCCTATCTGTAGGTTTGTCCGATCCCATAGCTCCCTGTTTATCCAACACAGTTAATTAAGATAATTTAATGATGGTGAACACTTTAATTGAAGTAAAAACATTTAATCATAGTGAAATACCTGTTCTGATAAACGCTTCACAAGATGTGTCGGCCAAGTAACAAAGGTGTTAAGTGTCTGTCCCACTAACTGAACCTGTTGAGTGAGTACAGGAATGGAAGCATCTGCATCTCTAACTTCCTCAACACCAACCTTGACTTGATCATGACACAAATGGATGTTATGAACGGTTATGGACCCCTCATAAAGTCTTCCTAGGACAACCAGGCAGGGAGGATTTTCTTCGACGCACAACCACCGTTTCTCTGAGTCACCCGTGTCTTGGTCGTTCCTTGAGGGATCAACACAACTCTCCTTTGTGCTACACGAGCAGCTGAAGGACCAACCTCTGGCTCAGGAGGCAGTGCGAGTCCCTGTGATTGCATCTGTGATTGAAACTGGGATTGCATCTGGCTAAAGGACAATATTAGTTGTCGAGTCACTTTTTCTGTGATCGAATCCTCCAACTGGTCCCTAATCTTTTGCATCAACTACTCCAGGTCTTCGGGAGCCATGGACGAAGAAGTGCGGAAGGTCCTTGGAGCCGGTCCAAAGTATTGTTTGATCGTGACACCGTCTCCAGCAGCACACACACGACCAGGGTGTTCTGGTCACCCAATGGCAGCAGTCAGTACATCCTGATGTCCATGGAGGACAAAGGAACCCTGTGAGGCCTGCTCCTCCAACGAATCCTGTAACAAAAACATTTATTGGTTTACTCAATCACACAATAAACATAAATAATTGCAATTAACAATTGAAAGTGACTTACAACCTTGTTAGCAATTTTCTTTGCTGCCTCAGACGTCATTTGACCAATTTTCTTGGTGCGGGCCATCTTCCACTTCACGTGTCATCTGATGGGAGATGGAGGATTAGTCATGGTGTCAGTGCTTCCGGATTGAACAACTTAATCCAGTCATTTCTTTTTCTTCTCATCCATCAACTTCTTTTCAAGAAACTCAACCCCCATGAGACAACACGTGAGGGGCAGTGTTTTGTTTCTGAATGGACTGTGCCTTTTTTCTCACATCCTTTAAAAATTAAACATTATCCAAAGTTATTATTACTAACAATAATAAGTAAATTTAATGTTTAAAACAATGAAAATGACAAAGTTACCTCCCACGAAGGGTCTCTGTGGCTTTGACAAAATTGGGTCCGTTTTTCCTTGCTAATGTCGTACTTTTTGCATACAGTGTCATCGACACCGTCCTTGTCGGCTGCAAGTGCCCATTTTGAAGTCAAATTAGACTTAAACTTTCTTCACCACTCCCCTACAGTTTGAAGTATTTTCTTTTTGTTCCTCAGATCAGATGCTTCAGGGATATCAAATTCAGTCTGACAAACGAAAATTAAATTTTATTGTAGACTAAAATACAATTTTATTGTTAATCAACAACGTGCAACATTTAAGTTAAATACCTGAATATCCTCCCATATCAAATCCTTCTGGGCAGTAAGGACTTGTTTCCAATTCTCGTATGCCACATCTACCTTATCGCGAGCAACGATCCCCAAATATGTTCTTAACTTCTTTTTGTAGGGACTATCAACTTTCCCCATTGCAGGATCCACATGGACCTGGGGTCTCTCTGCCCCCAACTGGTCTAGTCACCAATGATCTTAGGCATGTGGCTTTTCTTGTCCGCTTCAAGGTAGAAGGGGAATGTGATGCTGCATCAGTAGGAAGAGGAGGAGGAGGAGAGCTGGGTGGTGTAGTCATTTTCCTGTAAAGAAAAAAAACATTAATTTTCAAGATAATAAAAAAACTCAATAAATTATGTAATTGAATGGACTAAAATGAAGTACATAATCAAAAAATTACATTAGATGATGTTAGTTAATTCTCCTTCATCATGATCATTATGATTAGCATGAACGTCGTCAGCTTCTTCTTCTCCGACGATGTTAGGAGACATTTGTGTTGACAAAGGACTAACATAAGTATCAATGTATGAATCATGATCTTCAACATTAACACCAATTGTTTTCCCGTGTAGAACCACTGACCACCTTTCATCACAAGGGTCTTCAACATAAAATACCCGTTTCGCTTGTTTTGCCATGATGAATGGATCATTCTGGTAAGCGAATTTCTTAAGATCTACCAATGTAAATCCCACATCATCGGTCTGCACACCGATATTGTTGTCAACCCACTTATATTTGAAAACACAGATAGTGAATTTCACATAGTTAAGCTCCCAGATTTCTTCAATGAAACCAAAGTAAAGGATGGAAGCTACACAAGGATTGTTATCATGTACACTAGCAAAGTGTTGAGATTCAACCCTTATGGTAACTCCACTATTTTGCATTGTACTTTTCTCGTCTTATGCTTTTGTATAGAAGGAATACTTGTTTATATCTTATCCTTTCCAAGTTATAACATTTCTTTTAGGCCTATTTGCTAGCTTTCTTAACGTTTCAGAAACATTATCATCAGCAAAGATTGTATCTTTAAACCAATGTAGGAAAGTCTTGTTATGCTCTTTCAAGACCCTGTTCTTCGACATTTTTGGATTACTTTCCTTCACTAAACCTTCATGGCGAAGTATGTATGGCAAAACTTCATTACTATTATTCAATACATACAAATGAGCTTGTTGCAATTCTTCTCGACTTGGAGTAATAACATGCAGTCCTCTTGAACTCTTACCTCCCACTTTTTCGTCATGCCGAGACTCAGGAAGCCCAACAGGTTTTTCTTTTCCAATGTACTCTGAACCAAATTCAATGGCTTTTTCTACAATGTACCTTTCCATAATAAATACTTCTGGAAGGTGTAGATTCTTTGTATACCCTTTTAAGATCTTCATGTATCACTCAACTGGGTACATCCACCGCAAATAAACAAGACCACGACATTTGATTTCTCTGACCAGATGAACAATTAAGTGAACCATGATGTAGAAGAAAGCAGGAGGAATATACATCTCCAACTGACACAATATAATAGCAACCTCATTTTCCAGCTCATCTAACTTAACAGGATTAAGGACTTTGCTACATATGGCATTGAAGAATAAGCACAACTGATTTATGGCAAGCCTAGCTTTGTTAGGCAAAATGTCTCGTATGGCAACGACTAACAATTGTTGCATCAAGACGTGGCAATCGTGAGACTTTAAGCCTATCAACTTAAGATCTTTCAACTGCACAAGGCTCTTAATATTTAAAGAGTATCCTTGGAGGACTTTGACCCGATGTAGACACTAAGGGAGTATTTGAAGAGTATCCTTAGGGGACTGGACAAAGTATGGCAAGCTGGAGGCAAGCATATTTTTTTACCATCAGACCTTGGATGTAATTGCAATCGTATACCCATCTCAGCTAGATCTTGATGAGTATTCAAACCATCTTTCGTCTTGCCTTGAATGTTAAGGAGTGTCCCAATGACACTATCACATACATTTTTCTCCATATATATAACATCAATACCATGTCGTACATCTAGATCAGACCAGTACGGAAGATCAAACAAAATCGACCTTTTCTTCCATATGCAAGTCTTACTTTTTTCCTTCTTTTGTGTCGTTTCCAAATATAGAAAGAAGCTTTATGTACAACATTGTATTGATCTAGATGTACTGGTCTGGTCTGATCCAAGGTTTAAGCGTTTGTTTGCTAATGGAGACGACGCAAAAGACCTTACATGGCATGCAAATGGGACAAACTGCGATGGAATGATCCGTTATCCAGCTGATTCCTCCCAGTGGAAGAAGATTGATCGTTTGTATCCAGATTTTGGCAAAGAGGCAAGAAATCTTAGGCTTGGAATAGCCACTAATGAAATGAATCCATATGGCAGTTTAAGCACTCAACACAGTTTGTGGCCAGTTTTGCTAGTAATTTACAATTTGCCTCCTTGGTTGTAGATGAAGCGAAAATACATGATGTTGTCTATGATGATATCTGGCCTAAGACAGCCAGGAAATGACATTGATGTTTATCTCAGTCCCTTGATTGAAGACTTGACAAAGTTGTGGGATGAGGGGATTTTAGTGTTTGATGGGTTTCGAAATGAGACTTTTCATTTGCGTGCAATGCTTTTTTGTACCATTAATGACTTTCCAACATATGGGAATTTGAGTGGGTACAGTGTTAAGGGCCATCATGCTTGCCCCATCTATGAAGAAGACATAAGCTACATACAACTGAAACATGGTAGAGAAACAGTCTACACTAGGCATCGACGTTTTCCGAAACCTCATCACCCTTACTGGTGATTGAAAAAAGCATTTAATGGAAATCAAGAGCATGTCACTCCACCTATATCTGGCCTTCATATTAACCAGACTTAACACCACTGACAACAACATCAAGGAATTCTTACACCCTGGATACAAAGGTTTCTTTAAATAAGTTTCCAATGTATCATACATAGGGGCATGTGCTTGTTGAAAAGACTCTTGTCCAAGATCATGAATCATATCTTCCAAGCGATCTCCCATTTGTACATCAAATGGTTCAGATTAGGACCCACTCTACATGTCTGTCAATTCACCATGCCATATCCATGTTGTATAATTCTTCTTAATCCCATCATACAACAGATGCTCCCGTATGTCATCGAGTATTTTCCATCTCCAGTTCAAACAATTTATGCACAAACAAAAAAATTTCCCATTTTCATCTGGTCGACTTCTTTCTGAAGCAAATTGCAAGAACTATTCCACGCCTTCCTCATACGTAGGGCTCATGCTACTTTCATTCATACAACTTCGATGCATCTAAATAATAACTCTATGATACTCACAAAGTTATTCGATGCATGAAAATCTCACTTTTTCATTTAAGGTGTAGCCCTATCCCATTCAGGAAGACATTTTTTTATGGTAGATTCATATGTCAAGGTTAAGATTATTTTGTTAAATTTGACAAAATTTTGGCAGAATTTCACATTGATCTCTGAGTACACGACATGAAAGCGATGACATTAATTCCCTAACAATCAAGTATGCACTCAGAGAACAACTAGAAATGCATTGTTTTGAAATTTCATCAAATTCAACAAAATAATCTTAACCTTAACGCATGAATCTACCATAAACATATGACTCTTCCCAAACTGTCCAAACGGACAATTCAAGATTCAATACAATGATTAATGCAAACTGTCTGCAATAATCATTGTATTCAATCTCAAATGGGAATCTAAGGTTCACTAATGATGAACAAAAGTTGTATATAAAACAAAGTACATTAATGACAGACAACAAAGTACAAAAACATTGGTAACAAAAATGAGCCTCAAAAGTTTATGAAAAACTTTCGTACATATGATGATGATCAGTATAGTGTCCAACAACAAATGTCGTGATCACGATGCAAACAAGAAGACAAATAATGCCTACAAATTAAATATTTCAATGCTAAGTGAGATATAACACAAACTTGGATATATCAAGTAAAATTCGATCATATATATAAAACTATGAATTCAAGGCACAAATTCCATCTAAATTGAAGATAAAATTCTATCCAAGAGTATCTTGATTTGCTTTGCATGGATTTTCTTAATAATGCAAATGTTCTTTGTTAGACTCAAGAGTACTACACACAAACTAAGTATTTTTTATATATATTTTCTGGATTAAACCATAAAACAAAGTTACAATAGATACCAAACACCAAAAGAAAAACACTGGACAAAGTCACATGCCATATACATAAGAGACACACATAATTGTATTGAAGAATAGGGGGTCTGTTATGGGAAATCATAGTTTATTAGGCATTTGGCTAATAAGATAATATTTTACACTTCTATAATAGTTCTTGAGCTCACTTCAATTCAATAAAATTCATCTTATTCAGATTTTTTTTTCTGGATTCCCATCACCTAAGCTTATTATTACTAAATTACTAATCTTACTCTTACCTACCATTAAGCTCAAAGATGTCTTCCCTTACCATATCATTACTAATTTTATCATAGATGCAGTAGTAAATAGTATCAGTTGTTCCAAGATATGGAAGACCTGAAAACGTCATAGATTCCATTTGAGAACTCCTTATCTAAAAGAAGTAGTAGGTTCTAGCTAGGATATTCCACAAAACACATCAATCCATTAACTTTTTTTATTATAAAAGCACATTTTATAGCAGCCAAACATCACATTAACTTGGTCCATAAGCTTCACTTCTGTCCAGCAAACCGCCATTACCTTAACACATCCTTAATAAGTGATGCAAGCTCCATTGGAGCTTGTAGGCCTAGGATCTTCTTCATCAATGGATTCCTTTGCTTCTTGGAAGATAAATGGCAGCGGAATGGAGAAAGGAAGAGAGAGAGGAGACGCCACTTCAAGGAGAAGATGAGTCTAGAAGAAGCTCACCACCATAGGAGGCCATGGATAAGAGCTTGGAGGAAGAAGGAGATGAATGAGGGGAGAGGGAGAGAAGAGCACGAAATTTTGTGCTCTAAATGAGCTCTGAAATCTGAAGTTTAATATTCAAATGATCAAAGTTGAAAAAAATGCACACACATGACCTCTATTTATAGCCTAAGTGTCACACAAAATTGGAGGGAAATTCAAATTTCACTTGAATTTGAAATTGAATTTGTGGAGCCAAACTTTGGAGCCAAAATTTCACTAATTATGATTAGTGAATTTTTAGTTATGGTTCAGCCCACTAATCCAAGATCAATTCCAAGATTCTCCACTAAGTGTGCTTAGGTGTCATGAGGCATGAAAAGCATGAAGGACATGCACAAAGTGTGACTATATGATGTGGCAATGGGGTGTAGTAAGCAAATGCTCACCTCCCCCTCTAAAATTTAATTGGATTGGGATTCTACCAATTCAATTAAATTTATTTCCAACCACACACATCAAATATCCACTTAGTGCATGTGAAATTACAAAACTACCCCTAATACAAAAACTAGTCTAGGTGCCCTAAAATACAAGGGCTGAAAAATCCTATATTTCTAGGGTACCCTACCTACATTATGGAGCCCTAAATACAAGGCCCAAAACTAATGAAACCTTAATCTAATATTTACAAAGATAAGTGGGCTCGTACTTAGCCCATGGGTCTGAAATCTACCCTAAGGCTCATAAGAACCCTAGGGCCTTCTCTTGCATCTCTGGCCCAATCTACTTGGAGTTTTCTATCCAATGCCCTTGCGGGGTAGGATTGCATCAATAAGTCTTGAATTTAACCAAGTTCCATAACTGTTATCCATCCAAAACCATAACCCTAGCTCTTGACATCACATTTTCATTACGATCCTATACTAATAAATCATGTAATAGACTCAGGTGACATGTGTATAAAGATTCATATAAGAAAATACCAGTAAATGCATATAATTCAATGCATAAGCATCTTCTTTGAAAAGTTGAACAACCATTAGACATCATATTATAAATCAGACAAGTACCATCATAAACACGGGCATACACAGAAGAAATCACACAACTGACCTCTTTGAGTGGGTTAATGAAGCTCCACATTGTACTGTCTTCACCTTCACAAGGAAGCCATACATTACTTGGATATCCTCTAAAGTGTACCTATAAAATTAGGCTACAGAGATTGAATATTGTTTGTAGTAAATCAGTCCTAATTTCTACAAGAACTCTTATTTTTAATTTTATTTGCTTCCCCTAGTTTAGGAAATTTTTTAGTTTCTTGTTATTAAACACCACCAAGCAGGTAGAGATGAAGTGGGAGTGAGAAGAAATCCAAAAGGTAGCCTTCATAGAACATAGAGATACATTCATATGATATTCTATGCTCAGCAAAATGCCTAATAAACTATGGTTTCCCATTATAGACCCCCTATTCTCCACTGCTTAGTAAATTTAAAGATAATTAAAGAAAAGGCTTACTAGTTTAGGAGCTTTAGTATTTTAATTATCACAAACATTGTATTGATTTGTACTACATGTTGTTTAAAGTGTAGTGGGATTGATTAAGATGCAAAGCTAAAGGTAGTGGGTGGCTAAAAGATTAAAACAACAATAACCTACCAAATTCTTGTTAGTTTGTTAGCCAAAATTTGAAACCTTAGACCCCTAAATCAAAAAATAGTCTTTCAACAATTCTTTCACAGCTCACCTTTTAGCATGCAAATTTGTTTTAGGAACTACACTAATAGTAACTACTTAATGCGCCATGAGATACTGATTTTGATGCAATCCTACCCCGCAAGGGCATTGGATAGAAGACTCCAAGAAGATTGAGTCAGAGATGCAAGAGAAGGCCCTAGGGTTCTCACGAGCCTTAGGGTAAATTTTGGGCCCATGGGCTAAGTATGAGCCTACTTATCTTTGTACATATTAGATTAAGGTTTCATTATTATCTGGGCCTTGTATTTAGGGCTCCATAATATAGGTAAGGTACCCTAGAAATGTAAGATTTTTCAGCCTTTGTATTTTAGGGCACCTAGACTAGTTTTTTGTATTAGGGGTAGTTTTGTAATTTCACATGCATTAGGTGAATATTTGATGTGTGTGGCTGGAAATAAATTTAATTGAATTGGGAGAAGCCCAATCCAATTAAATTTTAGAGGGGGAGGTGAGCATTTGCTTACTACACCCATTGCCACATCATATAGTCACACTTTGTGCATGTCCTTCATGTTTTACATGCCTCATGATACCTAAGCACACTTAGTGGAGAATCTTGGACTTGATCTTGGATTAGTGGGATGAACCATAGCTAAAATTCACTAATCATAGTTAGTGAAATTTTGGCTCCAAAATTTGGCTCCACAAATTCAATTTCAAATTCAAGTGAAATTTGAATAGAAATTCAAATTTTCCTCCAATTTTGTGTGACACTTAGGCTATAAATAGAGGCCATGTGTGTGTATTTTTATGGAACTTTGATCATTTGAAAATTAAACTTCAGATTTTAGAGCTCTCTTAGAGCACAAAATTTCATGCTCTTCTCTCCCTCTCCATTCATTCATCTCCTTCTTCCTCCAAGCTCTTATCCATGGCCTCCTATGGTGGTGAGCTTCTTCTAGACTCATCTTCTCCTTGAAGTGGCATCTCCTCTATCTCTTCCTTCTCCATTCCGCTGCCATTCATCTTCCAAGAAGCAAAGGAATCCATTGATGAAGAAGATCCTAGGCCTACAAGCTCCAATGGAGCTTACGTCATGTGGTATCAGAGCATCTTCATCTAGGTGATGTTCTTTTGCTTCCTCTATCTTTTTGTTCAGTGAATTCTCTTTAATTCCTTGTTCTTCATCTTATTCTCCATGTATATCCTCCATTGTCTTTTGGTTTGGTTCTGTTTAGAGTAGATTCAAAAAAATAAACCGATTAAATCTTAGATCTACACTTGTTCTTGCATTTTTATGGTTCAAATTCTGTAGATCTACTCTTGAATCATGTTTTTGTGTTGATTTTAGGTTCTATCATTTTTCATTCATAATATTCTTGTGCTGAACCGTAGATCTAAATTTTCTTCCAAAATATTGATTAGAAAAAAAAGCACAAAAATCTAAGTGTAAATCACTTAATCCATGTTGTCTTAGAGTCATGTTTAGTCATAGTAATTGTCATATTATGTTCTAAGTTTGTGTTGAATTTTTATTTTGTTGATTGAATTCTAGATAAATTTGTTCATGTATTCTTGTCATTCTTAGCCTATCTTTTGAATTTTGAGTCTAATTCTTGCATGTTATTTAGTTCATAACATGTTCTAAATCAATTCCTAGAAGTAGTCTTGTTGTTGAACTTTTTTTTTCCTGAGTTTCCTACATGATGCCTATGATGAAGTTGAGTTGTAGTGCTGAGTTGTGGCTGGATTTGTGAATCAAAATAAGTCTTAAGCTCTCTTGAATTGTGTTATTCAAGATAATTCAGCATAAGCAAACACAAATTGTAACTATCCAAGCCTTAAGCAACATAAACAATACTCTTGATTTCTAGGTTGAAATCGTTGGTGCTGACAGCTTGAACATACAAACGTGTATAAATTACTGGGAATTGGTCACTACAAATTTTGTGCCGAAATGTTTACTGAATTTTCTAGACATATGGACAAAAATTATAAAAAAAGAACCAAGTGATTTGGATAAAAGGAAAAAAATAAGAAAAATCACACAAGTTGGCAGAAAAATCAGTGTCCAGAAAAAAAAGTGAAAGGGAAGTGTGGTTGTTGTTTTGGCTTGAAATTTGTTCTATAATTAGTGCCTATTTTATACCAATCTTAGTTCTGAAATTTCAATTGAAAATTATTGTGAAAACAAGTGCCAAAACTGGAGGTTTCTTGAGTCTTTTTTTTTTTTTAGTTTTTCTACTCTACTCTAGAGCCATTCTAGGTTTCTCTTTGAGTCCTAGCTTGCTTTTATGTGCTTTTCATTGCTTTAATTGTTGAATAATCCTTGAAAATTTGTCTTGTTAAAACTCTATTGGTTTAGATTTCATTTCTTGTCTCTTTTTGTTTCCTTGTTTGTGAGTTGCCATATAGGGAATTGGAAAGGAGGATTGGTGCCATCACTTGAAGAATTTGAGTCAAGAAGCAAAGGGCCAACCACCTTAAGAGCTATTGGACTAAGAAGCACTCCAAATTGAGTGAATCACCAAAGAGAGAATAACCACCAAAATTTAGGACTTTTTTTGTAATTTTTTTAATTGAGAATTTACTTACCTTCATTGCTTTCAAATTTTGTAACAAAAAGGCCTTTCATTAGAAGTAAGTTGGGAGCCTCCAATAGGTCACCCTACTTCCATTTGTGTGTAATAATTTTAGGCAATTTTTCCTCAGGATAGTGAGTGTTTTGTTGGGAACATTAAATGAGGTCATCCAAACACTCTTAGGATCCGCCTAGTTTACATTTCTTTCACTTTAATTTCTTGCTTACTTTCATAGTTTATTTTCTTTACTAGCCACACCTAGTTTATCTAGTTATTGCATAGTACTTTCTTCTTTCTTATCACGCTTATCTTTAGTTCTTTTTGAACCTTAGCTTTTATCATTTTTACAAACCCCCAACAAGAAAGAACCACAACTTAGGAACCAACATGAGTCATCATTCATCTAGTGTTAATGACGAGGGTACTAGTCATAAGGACCCTCTATCTAAAATCTTAGATGAGTTGAGTTCCCTCAAGTTATGGAAAGAAAAACTAGAAAGAAAAGAAAAAGGAAAAGAGAGGGTAAAAATAAATCAAGATGAGAGGGAACAAATAAGGGAAGAAGAAAGAAGGAAAATACTAAAAGAGTTAAGAAAAGAAAAACATGCCTCCTATAGTAGTCATAACTCTTGCAAGAGCCTAAGTGAAGAACTTCGTGACTATTATGAAGGAAGGCATAGGTCACATCTTAGACCTCACTCCCATAGGAGAGAAAAGGAAAGAAAGCCTCAAGAGGCTAACATTAACCTCTCATACTTCCATGGGAAGGACAATGTAGAGGCTAACTTAGATTGGGAAATAAGGGTAGAGCAACAACTTAAAAAGAAGTCTACTTCAAAATCTTATGGCTCTCACTCTTATCCAAAGAAAGACCAAGGTCAAGGAATCTTAGGGGTGATACCTTCTAAGCCCAAAGATGATAAGGGGAAGACAATAGAAAAGCAAGCCCCTAAGGCTAGTATGCAAGAGAAGACTAGCTCTATAAAGTGCTTTAAATGTCTTGGAAAAGGACACATTACTTCTCAATGCCCCACCATGAAAACCATGATTATGAGGGGCCAAGACATTTATAGTAGCCAAGATGAGGCTACTACTTCACCTTTCTCTAGTGAAAGTGAATAAGCAAAAAGGGAAGAATCTAGTGAAGAAATCTACCCCCAAGAAGAAGGACAACCATTAATGGTTAAAGAGAAGTGTAAGGAGGTAAGTGTCTCCTCCAAGAGGTTAGCTAAGAAGGAAACTCATTTTACAATAAAGACAAACATTAAAGAAACTTCCCCTCTTAGACAACCTCCACATTTTCTCTTTTGTAAAAAGACACTTGCTAGCATTGCCACACCTCTTGGGCTTGACTTTATTCCTCAAGTAAAGGAGTTGTTGGATGAGAGTTTGGTTCGCAAGAGCTTAAATCCTTGTGCTTTTTTGGTGCCCAAAATAGGTATTATTAGGCACCAAATCCCTAAAATAGGTGGTATGATGAATGTTTTGAGTAGTGCAACCCTCTTTTGTAAAATCACTAGTGCCCCAACATCTTCATGGTTTGTGTACATAGGGACTTATTAGGTAGGTTTGTTCTTATTTTTAGTTTCAATACAAACTTAGGTACTCATATGGGACACCTTAGGTTTGTCATACTTTTTGGTAGGAATAATCAACATGAAAATACAGAAAAAGGTATGTTTTATTGCATTACTTTTCTTAATTTTTTAAATAGTGATCAAGGGTTTCCCATGAACCCTAAGAGAATAAAGGTCATTCCTGAGTGACCCACTCCACCAAGTATAAGAAAAATTTGGGGCTTCCATGACTTAACAAACTTTTACAAAAGGTTTATCCCATATTTTTCTATACTTGTAGCATCACTCATTGAGTTGGTGAGGAACCATGTTCCTTCATGGGAAGATGCCCAGGAAATGGGTTTTCAGACCTTACCCTACTTCAACATACCAAACACCACTAATACATATGTTTTTGTTCTTTTTACTGGTGTTGAGGAAAAAAGCCCAAAGTTTCAAGAAACTCGGGATTTGAGGTCAAATCCTTTTCAAGGGGGAGGGAATGATGCAATCCTACCCCGCAAGGGCATTGGATAGAAGACTCCAAGAAGATTGGGCCAAAGATGAGAGAGAATGCCCTAGGGTTCTCATGAGCCTTAGGGTAGATTTTGGGCCCATGGGCTAAGTATGAGCCCGCTTATCTTTGTACATATTAGATTAAGGTTACATTATTTTTTGGGCCTTGTATTTAGAGCTCCATAATATAGGTAAGGTACCCTAGAAATGTAAGATTTTTCAGCCCTTGTATTTTAGGGCACCTAGACTAGTTTTTTGTATTAGGGGTAGTTTTGTAATTTCATATGCATTAAGTGAATATATGATGTGTGTGGTTGGAAATAAATTTAATTGAATTGGGGGAAGCCCAATCCAATTAAATTTTAGAGGGGGAGGTGAGCATTTGCTTGCTACACCCCATTGCCACATCATATAGTCACACTTTGCGCATGTCCTTCATGCCTTACATGCCTGATGACACCTAAGCACACTTAGTGGAGAATCTTGGACTTGATCTTGGATTAGTGGGCTGAACCATAGCTAAAATTCACTAATCATAATTAGTGAAATTTTGGCTCCACAAATTCAATTTCAAATTCAAGTGAAATTTGAATAAAAATTCAAATTTCCCTCCAATTTTGTGTGAAACTTAGGCTATAAATAGAGGCCATGTGTGTGTATTTTTTTGGAACTTTGATCATTTGAAAATTAAACTTCGGATTTCAGAGCTCTCTTAGAGCACAAAATTTTGTGCTCTTCTCTCCTTCTCCCTTTGTTCATCTCCTTCCTCCAAGCTCTTATCCATGGCCTCCTATGGTGGTGAGCTTCTTCTAGACTCATCTTCTCCTTGAAGTGGCATTTCCTCTCTCTCTTTCTTCTCCATTCTGCTGCCATTCATCTTCCAAGAAGCAAATGAATTCATTAATGAAGAAGATCCTAGGCCTACAAGCTCCAATGGAGCTTACATCAAATTTTAACAAAAAAGAAAAAGAAAAAGAATAACTTGGGTTCATTGAGAATAATTTCTAGCACTCTTGATCATATACCAAACCCGATTAACTGCCATTTGTCCCTAGGCCCTGTGAAGGAGAAATCCTTCTTTATTTGTAAGAATAACATGCATGGTCCCCATTAATCTATAGTCAGGTTGGCATTGAGAAATGAGAACAAAGGAATAATTAATTTGATATAAAGATAAGATGAGATGCATTGGGTTTCCTGTACTGTGTGGTGACTATCGTACACTTGCCAATGTTTAAGTCCTACACCTACCTCTATTCTAAATCATGTGTGTTTAAATATTAAGTGATTGCACTTGAAATTTGCAAAACAAAGTAACATTTATGTCTAGTGTGTGGCGATATTGGTCTTGGTACTACATAAATGGAGGGGCATTACAAAGCTGTCACGGTGGTTGCAGAGGGAGAGAGCATGATCTGTCATGGAGTCGTAAAGACGAAGAGAAGAAAAGAGCATGAGGAAAATATGACTCGCATTCTAATATTTTTAAATGTAGCTTCCACATTGGTTTTCAATACAAAACCGATGTTAACGAAGTGATGTAAATGTTAACATTGGTTTTATTGAAAAATTGATGTTAACTTTTGATAAGTTGACATCGGTTTTGCAGAAAACCGATGTCAAGTAATGCACATTATTTATAATTATGCCACCGGGTTTATGTTAACATCGGTTTTTGACAAAACCAATCTTAAACTGATGATGATAAATGTACATTTTATAGTAGTGATTGTACCCCAAATAAGCATCCATGAAACTCATATCGGTAGCTAGAGGATCCGTCCACATTTTTATCTGTATCAGGAAGCAAGTATGAGTCCTTTGGACAATGCATATTCATATCAATACAGCCAACACACATTCTCCATTTTCAGTTCCACTTTTTGACTAGGACAACATTGGCTACCTAAGTCATATACCTGATTTCTCTTATGAAATTGTAACTCCTTTACTTGTCTTTCAATGTCCTCTAGTCGCTCAGGGGCCATTTTCCTCCTTCCCTAGCATATAGGTTTTATTGATGGATTTACTGCCAATCTATGACAGAAAAGGTTTGGGTCTATGCATGGCATATCTATCGATTTTCATACAAGTACGTCGGTGCTTTCTTTGAGAAATGAGGATGATATTTCCATGCTCTCATTATCTAAGTCTACTCCAATGGACTTCATTTGCTCTTCTGCCTTTTCGATTAAGAGGTTCTGACAACTCTCTTCTGGTTCAACTGTCTCATGTCCCCTTTCTTACATCTTCTCTACAATTAATCTCTGTCGACATTACCTTAGAGTGTGTTTTAGTCCTGGGTTCATAATCCATTTCATCCCATTTGTCTAAGTTTTTCGTTTTAAGGATTCCTTGTAGCACTCATAGGTTTTCTTCTTATCATCTTTCAATGTTAGGACTTGCATTTCATTGCTGAGGAATTTCATGGCTAGACGGACCATTGAAATCATCGTTTTTAATGAATTCAAGGTCGACCTTCCCATCATGGCATTGTAGGATGATTACAGCTTTACCATGATGAATCAGATGATCATCGTTCTAGTTACTAATGCCTGGCCAAAGGTCATGTGCAATTTTACATATCCTATTGGAGTTATGTGGGGACCAGAGAAACCTAAGAGATCCTTGTGATAGGGGAGCAGCTCCAACTATGGGATTTTGAAATTCCTAAAGAAATAATAAAACATTATATCCACAAAGTTGCCTATGTCAACTAGTAATCAATGTACCACCTTATTATTTATAAAATCCTTAACCAATAAGGGATCATCATGATTTAGAACAATCGACATGTCCATGTTTTTGTCATCAAAAGTCAATGGCAAAGGTCTTCTTTTAATTGACTCAGTTTCTCCCACTATATGCAATAGTCAATATTTTTATCGCATGTCTTTTCTGGGCATTGTTTCAAGGACTCCTATCAGCGAACCCTCTTGCTATGACATTATGACATATACCACATCATGCTCCTGCTGAGGGGAATTTGGTCATTTTTAGAAGAATATGACTTATGTTTAAACTCAGGTCCATCATGATATATAGTTTGCAGTGATTTTCCACTTCTTTCTCTGGTGTCCTATGTCGGTACCTTGGAGATGGTTATTTGGAACGTCATATTATTTGGTTCTGATTAGGACTTGACTTTTCTCCTTGCTTGTCATGAAGTGGCTGGTTATATCGATGCATGAAGTTACCTCCCCTACCTTTTACATATTTTTCCAATTTTCTCTAACGAATGAATATTTCAATAACATTTTTCAATTGAAAACAATTGTCTATGTGATGTCCCTGCTTGATGATAGCGACAGTGTTTTGGCTATTCTCTTCTGCCATTTCTAGTTCTTAACAAGTTAGGAACGTCAAGATCAACATCTTTCAGTTCCACATCCACAATTTCATTCAATATTCGACCTCAAGATGCATTCAAGGGGGTGTACTTGTTGTACTTCAACCTAGCTTTGTAAGTCAGTTTGTCATTCAACTTAGCCAATTTGTCATTTTTTGCTTAAGGTACACCTTTTTGTGTATTATGATTTTCTTCCATTTTTATTTTCACGGCTTCTAATACATTTCCATAGTTAATGTGCTTTTCCACTTTTTTCAAGAATTCCTCCAAGGTGTTAGGTGGTTTTTTCGAAATGGATATAAAGAAAGAAGATCCTTCCCTTACACTGTCCTTAGCCAGCAGCAACATTACTCATGGCTGGAGGTTGTCTGCAACTCTCCCTTCTTTATTGAATCGTGAGATGTATCCTTTGAGTGGTTCCTTAGGTCCTTGTTGAATTAGCTTTAGGCTGGCCTTCATCTTTGGTCTTTCTTTACTTGTTACAAAGGTAGACCTAAATTTCTCCCTTAAATATAGCCATGAATTAATGGATCTCAATGAGAGAGATTGAAACCACTCGAGTGTTGTAGATTTCAACAATAGTAGGAACGCACAACACATTATCGATGATGAAGCTCCTTTGTACAACAACACCAAAAAATGACCATTCGGATCGGATGATCCATTGTATAGTTCCATTGCTGGAAGTTGTCACAATTGTTTTAGAACTTAAAGCTTAAGCATTTAAAAAATGACATTTTGAAAGGAATAACCTCGTTAGCATCCACCTCTTCCTCCACATCCGAGATGATAGTGATCGGAGATTCTCTCTTTATATACTTCAATGGAATTTGTGGTTTTGATTTGCTTAACTCATTGTCTATATGCTTTTTCTTTATTAGTAAGTCTCCCTTGTCTTCCACTGCTTTCAAATGTTCATTTTATGTGTCATCCTTTTTTGTTCGCAGGTTTGCAATTAGTTTTTGATATTATTCAAGAACTGATTTATGTTGTTTAAGCATTTCTACACGCTCATCTAATTATTCACTTATGAATCCAACACTTTCCTCCATCCTTGGAGAGGTCGTGGCTTTTGTCACAGGTGAAGAATATGTTACTACTGGTAAAGCTTTTTTGCTTTGCGTGCTCACCATAATAAAGATCCATGAACTATGGATCCTTGTATCCTAGAGAATCAATGTTTCCCACAAATGACACCACTGTTATAATGTAGGACACAAATGGTGATTTGGATTGTGCAACATGAAATAGATTGAGAGAAAAGGAAAGAATTTAGAGAGTTTGGAGAGAATTTAGAGAGAGAGAGAGATCTTTAAAGTTTTGTAGTATTGTGTTTTTTTGTCATGTGCCGTGTTGGTACAATTACAAGGTGCTTATTTATAGTGTTCACTTACGTAGTGCTATCAACCATGTGGCTTATTATAGATGTTTGCATTAGATATCCTATTTTGAAGGCTACGTCAGACTTATCCTTAGTCGGTTATTATTATGATGACTTCTTGCTTACAATGTGTTAACATTGTAATTACGTTATGATTGATGTCGACCAAGTGTAACTGAATCCTAATTGTAGTACTAAATCGAAGCTCAAATTGTCTCCTAAGGGAATAGTGCGAGGATGAATATTCAAATTAATACCTTTCAGATAAAGATATTTTGTGTTTTTATATTTTAAACCACCTAAAACTAAAAGTATTCAAAATAGAAAATAAAAGATATATTTTTTCTAGAGAGATTAATGTGCTAAAAATTTAATAACAAAAGTTAAAAGAAAAGGTAAGAAGTTACTTGTTGACGGATAATAATTGTAAACAAAAACAATAGCGTTGAGATTCTAAAATTGTACTCAGAATCCCCCTATTTGTTGCAATTCCTCACACTTCTACGTCTTTATATCATTCATCCCCAATTAACTAATGTATTCTATCCCGAATCCCTTAGGTGATAGAACCTAAATCACTTGCCTTGATTCATAATCCCTTGGCAAACCAACACAAGCAATCAACATTATCGTTTGGGAATTAGTGAGGCTTAACCAAGATTATTCTATCCCTAGAGATAACACCAATTAAGTATCCAATTTAGTTTGGGTTTCAATGAGACTTGCCAAAGTGCACGTCAATTCCTGGAACCATCTATGAGGTGTGCAGGTTTACAAAGCACTAAGTATTGTAGACTGTCGCAACCTACCCTTTTGCGGGCGAGCGAGGCGAGGCTCACGGGTGCGTCTTCCAAAGGAGGAAAATGCATGGAGTCGCCACCAACATTTATTTGTGGAAAACGTCGAAAAAACCGAAGGAAACCGGTCATGAAGAATATTCCAAATTCGGGAGTTGTATTTATGTTTAAGGAAGGTATTAGCACCTCTCACGTTTGTCCCAAAGGACAACAGCCTTATATTAGAATTGTGTGAAATTATGTATTTAAACTTTTATTTCTTTTTTATTTTTGAGGTCGACAAAAGCGGGGCTCTTGCTCTTACGTACCCTCCATTGAAGAGGAAATCAGACCTACGTAGTTCTTTCTAAAGGGCGAATCAAGCGATTCTTTTTACTTGGAAGGTGGTCTTTTTAAGGCGTTGGACCTTAAAATGATCCATTTTTTACTTGGTGAGAAAAACTGAGGTATCGAACCTTAAAATCCTTTTTAGTGATTTTTTTTGCGGACGAGCTTGACTTTGCGAGTTGATTTTAGCCTTAGTTTCACTTTAGTTATTAGTCAATTCAATCAAGAAAGAGAAATCCCAAAGAGAAACGTCCGATTGCTTTTTTTGGTTTATTTTATTAAAAGATATTTTTTGATTATTATATTATTATTTTACCTCTTTTTGGTTTCCAACGTGGTTACGGCATGACCGAACGGTCGGATTTCATTTTAACAGAAATTAACGGATATTACAATTCGAATGATCGGTGGAAATTTATTTTATTTTTTGATTAGGTGAGAAAATGACTTAAGTAAATGACTAAAGCACGTCAAAAGGGGGTACGGAAAGTAAATGAAACGAGAATTAAAGTACGCGAAACAAATGGGGACCACCAAGGGTACATAGAATGAATTGAAAAGTTCGATTTCGGGAACTTACCGGTTGAAGACCGAAGAACGACGAAGAACGAACGACGAACGACGAAGAACGGTTGAAAATCTTCGCGAAATCACCCACGGAAATGTTACGGAAGCGCCTCGGCTTGGATTTTCTTCACAGAAACAATTTTCCTCACTAATTTTAAGTGATTACGAAGTACCAGAAAGGCTGAACCCCTTTCTCCTTCACTCCTCCCTCTATTTATAGGAAACTCGGGGAGGAGCTTGCCACTCAGCTCGCCCAGACGAGCCAGGTTGCTTCCTCCAGAAGCAACCGCCTTCTGGAGGAACGTCCTGGAAGGCCCAAATGGGCCTGGTTGCTATTTGCACCCTTTTTTTACTAAATACACCCCCTTTGCTTTTTTGGTGATTCTTTTTCCGTAACGTTACGAAACTTTACGAATTTCGTAACGATACTTGTTTTCTTTCCGTAAGGTTACGGAACCTTACGGGTCATGTAATTACTCCTTTTTTAGCTTTCAGAATGTTACGGAAACTCATGGATTGCGTAACAATACTTCCTTTTGATTTCCGGCATGTTACGGAATTTCACGGATTACGTAACAATGCTTCCTTTTGATTTCCGGCATGTCTTGGAACTTCACGTATTGTGCAACAAAGGGTCCCAAGTACCTCGAAGCGGTCAAACAAAGGTTGCATGCCATCAAACAATGGTCCCCGGACGGAATTAGGGTATGACAGTTGCCCTTTTTACTTACCTTTTATCGGAGATAAGAGGAAAGCAAAGATAAAACACTGTTTTCGTCCGTCTTCGCCCTTTCTGTGATTAGTCTATGAAGACTCCCGTCTCTCCTTCTTCTTTCTCTGCACAACACAAAACAAACACAAACAACAAAAAACACCAATAACATAATATACGCATATACACATGTTTGGCGAAGGAACCGATCGGGAAAATAACAAAAAACCATATTTCCCAGTCACCGGAGGCTCCGTGCTTGATAACGGAGGACACATGAACAACGCTAGGCAATCAATTCATGGTACTCCGAATAAGATTTGAGGGTGGAGGATAGACGAACAGTGCTAGGCAATCAATTCGTGGGGCTCCAGACTCGATGGTGGAGGATGCATGAATGACAATCAATTCATGGGGCTCCGGATAAGATTTGAGGGTGGAGGATAGACGAACAGTGCTAGGCAATCAATTCGTGGGGCTCCAGACTCGATGGTGGAGGATGCATGAATGACAATCAATTCATGGGGCTCCGGATAAGATTTGAGGGTGGAGGATAGACGAACAGCGCTAGGCAATCAATTCGTGGGGCTCCAGACTCGATGGTGGAGGATGCATGAATGACAATCAATTCATGGGGCTCTGGATAAGATTTGAGGGTGGAGGATAGACGAACAGCGCTAGGCAATCAATTCGTGGGGCTCCAGACTCGATGGTGGAGGATGCATGAATGACAATCAATTCATGGGGCTCCAGATAAGATTTGAGGGTGGAGGATAGACGAATAGTGCTAGGCAATCAATTCGTAGGGCTCCAGACTCGATGGTGGAGGATGCATGAATGACAATCAATTCATGGGGCTCCAAATAAGATTTGTTGGCAGGACTGAATGGTCCACCAGGTTTTTTCACTTGAAAGGCGAACATGCTTTAGCAAGGAAAAATAAATCATTCACGAGAACACCATATTTTAGAGAAACAATATACCCATGCCAAAAGTAATTTTCCTTGTAACCGAAAATGAAGGGCAGGATGTCAACATTTAGCTTTTAAATGAACATTCAGGGGAAACGTCGGGTCAAATTGAAACTGGGAATAAAATCACTCATAGTGTATAAAAACTCACACAGGCAAGTGTTTTACCCTAATCCCAAACCATAACTGCACCATGACTTTATTTTGCACATGATTTCCTATCGAACCAAAAGATCACACGCACGATCACGGATCAATAGGATTTTCTCGAAGGTAGTGTTTTGGAGAGGAAGCTGGGTGTTTCGGTCTTTTCCTCTTTGTTTAGGTGGGGCGGGATATCGCCAGTCGAGAGCGACTTTGAATGGCAATCCCAAAGGAAGAACCACTTTAAAAATGGGTTTTCCTTTTGCCGGCGGTTATTTACCTCGTCGAAAATTTATTTGGTCCGAAGATCTCCTGTCCTCTTTCTTGCTTTCCATTATTGATCGGGAATTATTTTGTTTTCCTCCAATCTTTTCCTTTTTACTTTCTTCCGATCTTCGACCGGGAATCCTTCTTTTCCTTTTCTTTTCTTTCTTTTCATTTCTTCCTTTCCGACCTTTGTTTAGGAATTCGGGTTTTAGCATTCGTTATTCGCTCTCCCTTGAGGAGATTCTGCTCTCTTTTTCTTCAGGGGAAAGAATGAGGATTCTTTTCATGGGCCAAGGTTCAAAGTAGCTTAAGGTTGTGTCTTAACATGGTCTTTTCATCGTGCGAGCCCGATTTTGATATCTGGGGCAAAAAAAAATTGTGTGTCAAGGTGTCAGTCTCGGTTTGAATTTCCATATTATTTCCACAAGGCACGCGTAACAATGATGATTTGGGAACAACGTGCAAAATTAGTCATGGCTACAGCTAGGTGGGTACTCAAGCATCCTGTTTATGGCATTGTGATACTGAGGCTTGGGATTTACACAAGTAGACCCAATATTTCCAAATTATGTTCTTTCATCGGTTCAATGAATCCATCCATTCTCATCTCGGTTATTCTGGAAAATAAACTCTTAGCGTCAATCTCTTGTTTCCAAAAGATATGTTTGCTCTCTACGAATGATTTATGCTTCCTATGACCATAACATGCTGACCTTCGAGGTCTTTCTTTCTTTTTCTTTTTGTTTCATTTTTTTATGTTTGCAAGAACTATACATCCATCGCCATCTATGAGAAAAGCTTTTATTTGTACACCTTCATTCCTATACACGACACACTTTTTCTGTATACACACACATTAAAACTCTTTCTCTTTACATCAACACGGTCTATATGAAAACTTTATTCCTGTTCAAAGATTTCTTTTTCGTTTTCAACATACACTCGTGGTTTATACAAAAATTTCTTTATATACACTCGTCGCTCACACACAAGAATTTATTTACACACACACAAAATCTTTCCATACACTTTTTAAAAACTCTTTTCTTTTCTTTATATATAGACACGACATTTGTTCACAACGCTTCTTTCTTTTTTCTATTTTTGGCGTTATCATGATTTTTGTTCGTTTTATTTTTAGGACGGCGTTCCTAAAGGAAAACTCTACAAGGTTTCGGAATTTCAGCAAACATTATCGACAATAACGAAGTAAGCACTAACGCAACAGTCCAAACAACATGCATGCACAAAACCAAAGACAATCGAAAAAACAAAACAAACATTAGTCCCTCAAGTTATAAAAAATAAAATATGTAAAAGATAAAAGAGGAAATATAAAAGAGAATATGAATCTGGGAATCTCCTGGTCACGTGGCTCCACTCCCTCCCAAGAAACCGAGTAAATTTGTCATCTCCTCATCCATGCGGGCCTCCTCTGCATCGCCGGGAGCCTCTGTGGGCGCCTCCCCTGCCTGGGCCTCAGGCCAATCTCTGGGCCATGCAACCTCAGCCCTGAACCGATCTGGAGTAGGGCACACAAAAGGAGTGAAACCCTGGCTCTGTTGACTGAGGCTGAGCTGGTAGGGACACTCATGGATCTGCACCTGCCCCCTGTGGTTGGCCGCCTGCTGGCGAACCAAGTGCTGTAAATACCGCTCTATGCCAAATGACCTAGCTGGATTAGCCTGATGAGGTGGCGGCGGTGCGTCTGCGGCCTGTGGTGCATCACCCTGCGCCTGTCTAGGCGTGCAATACTTCTCAATAAAGGTCCGGGTGATCGGCGATCGAATCACCTTACTAGGTGTGACGGGAACCCCGAATGACTGGCAGAGACCCGTGATCAATGCTGGAAAACCCAGGGCCCTGTTAAACTTATCTGGGTCTAAAGGGTGCCTGGTAGGTGGCATACCTGCAAATAAATAAATGGCGTCAGCGATCAACTGAGCCACATGGATGCTCATTCGTGTCAGGATGACATACACCAGCTGACACTTCAGCAGAGGGAGGTTGGAGTTATGATCGCTGGGCAACACGTTGCTGAGTAGCAACGTCATCCACATCTGAGTCAAGGTGGTCATGCTGGTGTGCATGATCCGCACCCGCCTCTCGGCAACGGTTCGGGAAAAATCTTGACCCGGTATGCATAACAGTTGGGCGATGGCCTCCTCATCAAATCCATCGGCTCGGTTCCTTCTCTGACTAAACTCGCACTCCTAGTCCTCCTCTAACACTAGTGGGTCACCCAGGAACTAGTTGAGGGCGTCTGCATCATACGGAATCCACTGGCCCCTTACCCATGACCGCATGTCCCGCACGCCCTCCTCTATGGGCCAAGCATTAGTGTAAAACTCTAGGACTATATCTGGGTCAAACTTAGCCATGGGAGTGACCAGCGACGTCCAATGTCGGCGAGCTATCTCTTCCTGAAAATCTGTGTACTCATCGTCCTTGAGCTGGACGCATCTCTCTCGGTGGAACGACCATCCTTTGATGGCCTCGAAACGCTGCTGGTGCTCTGTGCTCCTGAAACGATGGCTGTTAAACTCAGGAGCGGCACTGGTTCCTTCGGCTGCGGCGTCCCTCCTAGATCTCTTTGCGGAGAGCTTCCTCGGTGGCATTTCCTGCGAGGACAACATTTGGAAAGTTAGTTTACAAGAAATGTACCAATCATTACAAATAAGAGCCAAACAACACTTCATATGGCGCTAGTGTCAACATGCACTTTATAAAATAATCATATTGGGGCCGTGCTATTTTATGACACATATGCATTTGCACACATAAAAATTTTGTGAGAAGCATTTTACGACACATATCCATGTACATATTTTTTGACAAACCTTTCCATGCTACATCCTATATATATACACACTTTTTGGAAGGCTTCTTTTGCTACCTACTCACAAACACACATATTTTGAAAAACAATTTTACGCTACCCATCCAAACAGTTTGTAAGGCACTTCATGCAAGGAATTTTCATGCTATATATATTCATATTATGCAAGGCATTTTATTCAATATTTTGCAAGGCATTTTATTCAACATTTTGCAAGGCATTTCATGCTACATATTTACATACATACATGTTATCGAAGGTTTTTTTTTCATGCTATCTAAGTGCTAGGCATTTCTCATGAGGCAGCAAGCTTTGAATTTCTAGTCAAAAAAACTCCTCAAACATATTCTAATACTCATGCACCTTTTACATTCGAAACCGAAAACTTAGATTCCTAGGCATGAGTCATCCTTTTGGCACTTTAGTCTAGCTTTTACAAACTACCCACACACTCACAATGCGCACAATTTATTTCGCAAGCTAAGTTCCACAAAATCATGCGCAAATGCCATTGAGGCATTTCACCGAACACTTGGTGGGCGCATGTTTAAGCATGAAAATCAAGGGAATGGGGGCAATGTGGCATGCCCCATTATATCAGAACACACCCTAGGCCTAAGGCCATTCCCTACAACCCCTCAATTCAACAAAAACAAGCAATAATTCAAGGATAAATCCCTCACGTTTTGAGCAAATACATGCAACTTAGAGCACGAAAATATATCAATGGAAAGCCAAAGAGCCCAAGAATGAGGTACTTACTTGTTGGAGATGAATAATATAGCAAAATGAAATCAAAAACGTGAAAAATGATGACCTAGGGGCTGCAAAATTGGTGATTCCCGTAGCCTTCTTTTTGAATGAGGGGGGGGGGGGGGGGGAAGAGTTTTTGGTGTAGAAACCTTCCCCCTTCCCCTTTTTAACCCATTTCGTGCAGGGGTTGCTCGCCCAGGCGAGCTCAGCTCGCCCAAGCGAGCTAACCTGCAAATTTTTAATTTTTTTTGGGAGGAAATAAGTAAGACTCCTAAGGGTCGGCGTTTACTTACTCGAAACCCCTCAGGGCAGATATCCAATATTTACTTTAAAGACACAACAATAATTACTGTAAATTTAAAGGATACTAGGCTGCCTTGCAGCGGCGCTTTCCATTTGTCCATAGCTAGGCAAGGGACGACGACCCATCGGTCGTGACCCTAGCCTCTACTTGCGTCCGTCCCTAAGTACCTGAAAGTAGGAAACAACATTGCGTGGTAAACCATGGCCGCGTTACCGTTTTACCTTGATGGGTTTCGGCCTCCAACTTCATCCTGGCATTTGACCACGGCCAGTTGATTCTGCCCCTGTTATGACAAAATATGCATGTGTATGCGTATGCATGAATGTTTTCAAATGCAATAATCTTCTTAGTGAAAGCTGGTTAGGTTCAGTTTTAATTAAGCGCTTGGGGCACCCTATGAACTGAGCAAAAGGGCTCAGGTTATTACAAACTGCACATGGTTTAAAACCAAAGTGAGGACTGGAGCCTTAGACCCGTGTTCTCTTCTTTTAAAGAACTATGACGAGACAATTACAGCGGACAGGAATCCCTAGAGGAAACCAAGAAGAACACACAAACACAAAAACAACATGCAGCGGTTTCCTCAATTGCCCCAGATTTCAAGTGTAATATCGCTTAACGACATCGAAGTTCACGGGCGAGGGTAGCTCCTCGCCATCCATATTGGTGAGCACCAGAACCCCCCCAGAAAAAGCCCTTTTCACAACGAAAGGTCCTTCGTAATTCGGGGCCCACTTCCCTCGATTATCTTTAACAGCGTGGGATATCTTTTTCAGGACAAGGTCCCCCTGATTGAACTTGCGCGGGCGTACCTTCTTTTTGAACGCATTCTTTATCCTTTGTTGATACAGGCGCCCATGGCTCATGGCCGTCAAACGCTTACCTTCAATAAGGTTGAGTTGGTCGTAGCGCGTTTGAGCCCATTCTGATTCTTCTAGGCCTGATTCCGCTAGTATCTTCTGGGAAGGGACCTCTACCTCTAATGGGAGTACCGCTTCCATCCCGTAAACCAAGGAATACGGCGTTCCCCCAGTAGAAGTTCGTACCGAGGTTCGATATCCATGCAGGGCAAAAGGCAACATCTCATGCCAATCTTTGTATGACACCGTCATCTTCTGAATAATCTTCTTAATATTTTTATTTGCAGCCTCCACAGCCCCGTTCATCTTTGGCCGATAGGGGTGGAGTTATGATGCTGGATCTTGAAATCCCCGCACATTTCCTGCATCATTTTGTTATTCAGATTGGTACCATTGTAAGTAATGATCTTCCTAGGGAGTCCGTATCGACAAATCAGTTCCTTCTTTATGAATTTGACCACCACACTCCTCGTGACATTGGTATAAGAAGCCGCTTCGACCCATTTGGTGAAATAATCTATCGCCACGAGAATGAAGCGATGACCGTTCGAAGCTTTGGGTTCGATGGCCCCATTGACATCTATCCCCCACATGGAAAAAGGCCAGGGGGCGGACATGACATTCAAAGGATGTGGCGGAACATTGATATTGTCCGCATACGCTTGACATTTATGGCATTTCCTTACATGGGCGCAACAATCGCTTTCCATAGTGAGCTAGTAATAACCTGCTCTAAGGATCTTCCTGGCCATAGCATGCCCATTGGCATGTGTCCCAAATGAACCCCCGTGGATTTCCTCAATCATGTAGTTCGCCTCTTTGGCATCTACGCATCGCAGGAGGGTCATGTCGTGGTTTCGTTTGTACAGGATGGTACCACTCACAAAGAAACCAGTAGCCAATCTCCTTAATGTTCTTTTGTCATTGTTGGAAATCCCTGGTGGATATTCTTTGTTCTCGACATACTGTTTGATGTCGAAATACCATGGTTTCCCATCTCGCTCTTCCTCTATCGCACAACAATGTGCCGGCTTGCCCCGAGATCTGAATTCAATGTACGGCAGATCCTCGTGTGGGGCAAGTTGAAACATGGATGCCAAGGTGGCCAATGCATCAGCCATTTGGTTCTCTTCCCGAGGTATGTGGTGGAAAGAAATGTCGTCAAAGAATTCGGCTAACTTCAAGATATGAGTTTGATAGAGTATCAACTTTTGATCCCTAGTTTCCCATTCTCCTCTCAACTGGCGTATTACCAAAGCCGAGTCTCCATACACTTTGAGTAACTTCACGTCAAAATCAATGGCCGCTTGAATCCCAGGGGCGCACGCTTCATATTCGGCCATATTGTTGGTACAATCGAAACCTAGCCTGGCTGTGAAAGGAATACACTGGTCATCTGGGGATACAAGGATTGCCCCTACTCCATGGCCCAAAGCATTAGATGCCCCATCGAAACAAACAATCCATTTGTCTATATCCTCGTGCATCCGCTTCTCTTCGAATAGGGCCATGATGTCTTCATCCGGGAACTCAGGGTGCATTGGCCGATAATCTTGGAGGGGTTGTTGGGCCAAATAATCTGCCAAGGCGCTCCCCTTTATCGCCTTTTGGGTGACGTACACAATATCGAATTCAAATAGTAGTACCTGCCACCTAGCAATTCGACCCGTGAGGGCCGACTTCTCACAGATATATTTCACGGGATCCATTTTGGAAATAAGCCACGTGGTATGACAGAGCATATACTGCCTAAGACGATGTGACGCCGATACCAAGGCACAACACATCCTTTCCAACATTGAGTAATTCATCTCACAGGCGGTAAACTTCTTGCTTAAATAGTAAATGGCTTGTTCCTTTTTCCCAGAGTCATCGTGCTGACCCAACACTCACCCCATAGACTCGTCTAACACAGTCATGTACAAGAAAAAAGGTCTTCCTGTTACAGGTGGCATGAGCACCGGGGGATTCGCGAGGCTCTGTTTGATTTTTTCGAAGGCCTCTTGGCAGTCGTTGTTCCACAGGACCACCTGGTTCTTACGCAATAGTTTAAAGATGGGCTCGCAGGTAGGGGTGAGTTGCGAGATAAATCTCGCGATGTAGTTCAACCTTCCCAGGAAACCTCGAACCTGCTTCTCCGTGCGTGGCTCTGGCATTTCAAGAATGGCCTTCACTTTCTTGGGATCTATCTCTATCCCTTTCTGGCTCACGATAAATCCCAATAACTTCCCCGATTTTACCTCGAAGGTGCACTTGGCGGGGTTTAGTTTCAGTTGGTATTTCCGCAGCCTTCCAAACAGCTTACACAGATTGACGAGGTGTTCGTCCTCGGTCCGAGATTTGGCAATCATGTCATCTACGTTGACTTCTATCTCTTTATGCATCATGTCATGGAATAAAGCTACCATGGCACGTTGATAGGTTGCCCCAGCATTTTTCAGCCCGAAGGCCATCACTTTGTAGCAGAATGTTCCCCATAGGGTGACGAAAGTAGTCTTCTCCACATCTTCGGGTGCCATCTTTATCTGATTATACCCTGAGAAACCATCCATAAAGGAGAAAAGGGCGAACTTGGCTGTATTATCTACTAGTATATCAATGTGTGGCAAGGGAAAATTGTCTTTAGGACTGGCTCGATTTAAGTCCCGATAGTCTACGCACATTCGCACTTTGCCGTCCTTTTTTGGGACCGGGACAATGTTGGCTACCCACTCCGGGTATCGAGCTACAGCCAAGAAACCCGCATCGAACTGCTTTCTCACTTCTTCTTTAATTTTCAAAGACATTTCGGGTCTCATCCTTCGTAGTTTTTGCTTAACCGGGGAAGACCCAGGATTCAATGGCAACTTATGTTGCACAATGTCGAGGTCCAGACCTGGCATGTCTTGGTACGACCACGCAAAGATGTCTTGATATTCTTCAAGAAGGGTTATCAAACCTTGGCGGATAGGTGCGGTCATACCGGTTCCTACTTTCACTTCTTTCTTTCCCTCCCCGGTCTCTAAGTTTATCAATTCGATTTCCTCTTGGTGAGGCTTCATTTCACGTTCTTCCTGAGCAATCAACCTCTCCAACTCTGGTGAAAGGACGTCCTTTTCCTCTTCTTCGTTTATTGTTTGACTTACTTCTCGATCGAAATCAATTATCTAACCCTCGTTGTTAGGATCCTCAAAGGATTGACCCTCATATCTATACCATTCAAGACAAAAAACAAAAACATGCAAAGTGATATGAGAAAAGGTGGGATCGCAAGAACAGATGAAACAAGATCTCTTTGTTATTTAATAAGGTAGATTTCACAAAACAAAAGAGAAAGGAATCTATAGCCTCTAATTACATTGAATCAGCGGTATAGACTTTCGACTAGCTCATCACGCGCCAGTTCCCCACTTGGGAATTGGGATGGCACGGTCGTACGAAACTTGGCGGATTTTGTGGAGACTCCTCTCCTATTGCCGCCACCTCTTCCTCGAACATTATCCCGACACTTGTGAAACACTGGCTAACATGGCCGGGCAATGCCCTATCTGGCCAGAGTCTTGACGGTGCATTCCTTCTTCCCGGTTTCCCAGGTTCATACCCCAACCCATATTTGTACGGGTTCCCCCTAATGTCGACCACATCGGCATTCCCGTGGCTGTCCTTGCCTAGACCCATTCCGGGCTCATTACCGTGCCTGAGCATCACCCGTGCCACCATTAGGGCCGCATTAGAGAGAAAAGGTAGCAACAGATTCGTTTCCACAGAGGCACAACTCACCACCTCGAAGGATTGGAAAGTTGTTTCCAATGACTCCTCCGCTGCTTCCACATATGGCGCAGAGGAGGGGCAGCTCACCAACATATCTTCTTCGCCTGACACTATCACCAAGAGTCCACCAACCGCAAATTTCAACTTCTGGTGAAGCGTCGAAGGGACCACTCCTAGCGCGTGAATCCAGGGTCTCCCCAAAAGGCAGCTGTAGTCGGGATTTATGTCCATCACTTGAAAAACCACATTGCAAGTGTGGGGGCCTGTCTGAATGGGGATTTTGATTTCCCCCATCACCTCCCGCCGACTACCGTCAAAGGCCCGTACTACCATCGAACTTGGTTTTAGACGTGACGCATTAAAAGGAAGTTTCTCCAAGGTGGTCTTTGGCATCACATTTAAACTTGAACCATTGTCGATGAGCACCTTAGCGATGACATGGTCCATGCATCTGACAGACACATGTAGAGCTTTGTTGTGCCCTCTCCCCTCGACAGGAATCTCTTTTTCCGCGAACGCAATGTAGTTATTGGTAGTTATATGATTAACAATGCCTTCAAAACCCTTGACTGAGATGTCGTGTGCTACGTGGGCTTCGTTGAGGACCTTTACCAATAGTGCACGATGAGGCTCGGAGTTTATGAGCAGTTCGAGCAAAGAGATCCTTGCCGAAGTTTTATTCAGTTGCTCAACTACTTTAAACTCACTTTGTTGGATGAGACAAAGGAACTCATGAGCCTCTTCCAAGGTCACCACCTTTCCTTGAAGACCTTCTTTCTTTTCAGCTCCTTTTACCACCGGGGGGATCCACTTCTTTTGAGGGGGTGGCCGTGTCTGCGGGTTCTTGGATCATGGGTGCTTTCCCCTTGGAGGGCAATTCCGCCGAGTGAGGGGGAGCGAACACCCGGCCACTGCGGGTTACGCCACTAAGGCCAGTGATGTTGGTCACCTTGGCTGATAAGGAGTCAACCTCGGTTGCAGCTCTTTCTCCAAAAGCGGGTGGGGTATACTTCCATGGAACGACCTTATTGCTTTGATAGGAAAATGGCGTTGGCTTGGGCACTATCGGGGGGTACTTGGACCTGGGGCCGGTCACATTCCTAGCGAAACATATTACTAGGGCTTTGGGGGTTAGGGGAACCTTCCTTTCTTCCAATTGCATGCAAATCTGTGGTTCTTCCCTATCTCCCTCGGACACTTCGAGCTGCCCCCAGTCCATGAGCCGTTGAAGTAACTCTTCCACCGTGGGGCAGGTTTCCATGTCGTGTGATTCCCCGAGATGAAACAGGCATTCATCACTTTTGCCTCCGCCATGAGAGACCATGCATGTTGCCTGCAGTGACTGGTAGATGAATTGTCTAGACGTAGCCACATCTTCTAATCTCTTTGACCCTGACGACCTATCCTTTTCGATGGCGTTTACGCTAGCCCCTCCATGACTGGCTAGTGGATTGGTTTTAACGTTGGGGACCTCCTCTTGGAATGATAGCTAGCCGACATTTATTAGGTGTTGCACCTTATACTTGAACGGCAGGCAATAGTCAATGATGTGTCCGGGGGCTCCACTATGGTATGCGCATGTGGCATTCGAGTTGTACCACTTGGGATATGGTGGCTGGAAGACCTTCCTGGGTATGGCCACCACCAAATGATTTTCCAATAATGAGGGCCACAACTCGGAATACGCCATGGGAACAGGAGAGAACTCGTCTCTCGGGGGGCATTGTGCATTGTTATAGCTCGCACCAGGAGTTGTATTATTGGCTGGTCGGGGAGTGGCTAGAGCTGTGTGTTGGGCAAGCATTTTTTCTATTGCGGGAGGCCCTTCCACTTGAGTTGGGAGGGAACTTCCGGCTCGGATCGAAAAGTTCGGGTGGTTGTGTTGGTATGAGTTTTGGGCGTTTTGGGGCGTTTTCATCCATGTTGGGGCGGTGGTGACTGCGTGGGTATCTCCTTCCTTTTTCCGTGTGCCCACCACCAGGGCTCTTCTATTGTTGTTGGGGGCAGCATTGGAGGCATATTCAAACTTTCCTTTCCTTAGTCCGGACTCGATTCTTTCTCCGGCGAAGACGAGGTCTGCAAAGTTAGCCGGCATATATCCTATCAGCTTCTCGTAGTAGAACGTAGGTAACGTGTCTACCATAATCGTGATCATTTCCCTTTCAGTCATAGGTGGGACAACTTGGGCTGCTAGGTCTCTCCACCTTTGGGCATATTCTTTAATGGACTCATGTTCCCGCTTGGTCATGCTCTAAAGTTGGTTCCGATCAGGAGCCATATCCATGTTGTATTGGTACTGCCTAATGAAGGCAGTTGCCAAGTCTTTCCATGACCGGATCTGAGAAGTTTCCAGATTGGTGTACCACGCCACTGCTGCTCCGTCTAAGCTGTCTTGAAAGAAGTGCATTAACAGCTTTTTGTCCGTAGAATATGCCCCCATCCTTTGGCAGTACATCCGAAGATGACCTTTTGGACACGTCGTGCCTTTATATTTATCAAAATCTGGTACTTTAAACTTGGGAGGAATGATGATGTCGGGTACCAGACACAGATCCGCTAAATCCGAGAACGGATAGTTGCCGGGGCCTTCTACCGCTCTCAGCCTCTCTTCAAGTAGATCAATCTTTCCCTTGTCTTTTGCAAAGGGAACGAGTTCCTTAACGGGTGCGGATGGAGACGGGACGTGGTGGACTATGTTTGGTTGGGGCAACTCATGGGGGGCTGGTTCCTTGAGGGGAATTAGAGGGCCTAAATGGGCATCTCCTTCATCATCTTCTTGTAGAGGATAGTCGGCATGAGGAGGGAGCTGCCCCTCGAAGGTAAGGGCTTGGCTCAAATCGTCTGGAGCGGTACGGGGAGTGAAGTCTGGAGGCAAACCATAAGGGTAGGCTTGAGGACTATACCTCTGATTAAAACCCGTCGTGTTTCTGTCTCGGCCCAAGTTTATTGCGGGTTGTAGCACCGGTTCCGCTTCCCTAGCTGTATTGGAAGCGGTCGCCATAGCATTATCTTCTATAGTTTTTTGAAGTTTTAGCATGGCCTCTATGATAGAAGCCATCTGATCTTTTAAGGCTGATAGGTCGGCCTTCATCTGTTCTTGCACTCCCTCTTTGTTATCCATCTTACTTCTGGATCGGGTGTTATAGGGGTGCCTTTGCGCTTTTTTAGTTATGGTGAGTTCCCTAAAGAAACAAACAGTGGTGAGTATGCCACCAAAACATGAATATGCTAATGAATGATCAGAGCACTTGGATCCACCTCAAGGCCTTTTTAGATAATGTGATGAGTTTCAGAACTTCTCTTTTTATAAAAAGGAGCAAAAGCTTTTATCTAGCCAAGATCACACAAAAGTGTTACAACAGAAACTAATGGTTTCTAATTATATGGGCCATTAAATCTATCATGTGTTGACAGTAATTGATTAGCCCGTGAATTTCCTCTAGGGCTGAACACACTTTGGCGATGGCTTTTGCTTTGGCTAGTAGTCGCGAGAGATCTTGACTTCCATTTAAGGTCAAGGCGAACCTATCCATCCACATGGTCGCTTCTTGATGCAATGCATCAATCACCCTCCCTCTTGCTTCCTTCTCGGCGTACGCTTGTGCGAAGTCCTCTACTAGTTTTTGTTCATGGGTCAAAGACCGGCTTAACTCTTCTTTGTACTGCCCTATTATAGCTAGCATCCTTTGCTCCGTGGCTTCTAAGTGTTGAGCCAAACTCCTCTTGGATCTTGAGCAAGCAACTAACTCCTCCTTTAAGACCATGCCATGTACTCGTGACTGGTCTCTTTCCTCTCTCCGGAGCTTGAGCTCATTGTTGCTGCCCCACAAAGCCCCCTCGGAATTTATCTCGGCCATGCTCTTCCTTGCGAGCCCTCTTGGTTTCTCGTTCAAGGGCTCTTGCGGTAGCCGCATTTTCCTCTCGTAATCCGGCACACTCTTTCCGGATGTCTGTAGCGACTAACTTGAATTTTTCTTTGGCAAGTCTTGCCTTTCCTAGCTCTGATTTTAGAGCTTGGACTTCTTCATCCTCTTTCGGAGCTTCAAAGTTCTCCTCGTTGATAATTTTCAACTTGGAGAGCCAATCTAACCCTTGTGTATGAACTCTTAGCCATTCATGATAACCACCGATGATGCCATTACGGATCCCCCTAAGTTCTTTATCTTTCCTTAACGGGCTTTCCCACGCCTTACGGACTCTTTGTACAATCTTGAGACTTTGCACGCCGAAATCTCTCACAAGGAAAGGCGAGAGGCTCTCTTCTGTCGGTGCTCCCCTCATGGGGTACCGTAACTGTCTTATGGCAAGTGCGGGATTATAGTTAATACAACCCCTTGTCCCTATCAACAGAACATTTGGGTAGTCCCCACATGAGAAGAGAACACCCTCCTTTCCTTCCTTCCATCGAGGAAACCAGTTGATTGTCCTGCCTCCTATCCCAGCCAAGTATTGGTCCCAATCTACTCTTCTCTTTTCGGCGCACAAGCGATAACTTTGGAGCGGACACGGATGCATTATGTCTTGTTGGAATAGGTGCGAAACCAACCACACACAAAAAGCGGGTAAGCAGCAGACAATCCGTGTGTTGTTCTTCTCGCACCTTCGGTTAAATGTATCAAATAAGTCCACCAAGATAGCTACCACCGGGCTCTCCTTGCTATGGTGATATGCAAGGAAAGCATCAATTGCGGCTAGGTCCACCAAACCGTCCACGTTTGGAAAGAGGACAACCCCAAAGATTAGCAAAGCTAGTATATCCACAAACGGGACCCACTCCTCTTGATTCGCCATATCCCTTGTCTTGTCTTCCAGGTATTTCCGCCGTTTCAAGTTTGCTTCATACGATCCAACTCTCTTGCTGAATCTCCGACCACAGCTGCAATCTTGCTCAAGGAGGGAAGAAACCCAGAGAAAAGATACGGTTTTCTTCCCCCAAGAGGGCATCCTAAAATCTCCTCAAATTCTTCAACAGTCGGTACTATTTGGAAGTCCCCAAACGTGAAGCATCTCAACGGCTGGTCATAGTATTAGGCGAGGGATACAATGGCTTCTGTAAATACCTCCGCTGTGGTCAAATCTAAAATCTTTGCGTACACTTTGCGGAAGGCTTGCCTTTGGAGGGGTCCCATCAACCGTCCCAACTCCTTAAGGCTGGTGACATCTAGGCCCTTAATCTTGACTTGATAGAATCTTTTTCCGTTTTGATTTGTCCCCATCATTTACCTAAAAAGGGGTGAATCAAGGCTCCGATATGAATGATGCAATGCGCATGCATGAAATGAAAGGAAAAACAAGTGGTAATTTACATACACGAGACCGAAAAGATCCATCTTTTTAATACTACGTTCAAGGCATTGCGGCGCCCCAACGTATGCATTAAAAAGTGACGCAGTACTCTAAAGAGACAAAATATCACTAGCTATACAGCAAAACTATAATTTATGTGTTATTCGCAGAAGAATGCATGAGAACAAATGGCACAGAGCGTGTTTGCTCCATGCCCCTATTTGGGAACCTATAGGATAATATGTAGGGGTCTCTAATAACTACTCCCAACGATCCATATCTGACATGGTTGTTTTCTAGAGGTACCATCACTCAAGATAATAATATTGCAGCGGTATGGAATACCAGCGACAACAGATTATAAAGAGAGAAAGCTCTAGACGAGGTTTCACTATTATCAAGCAAGTCGGAGACCTAGCATGACCATAGATTCACCTCCACTCCTTAAATTCCCATGGACCTGGGTATAGGGGCCCTTTTTTACTCAAACCCGTGGGTGCTTAGAATGCAGTGTAAAAATGTGGAAAAGATAGCATTTATTATATTTACACAAAAAAAATGCACACACAAAGTTTCACAATTCCACAATTTCCTAAAATAGGCCTAACTCACAAAAACAGTCCTCAGTGGAGTCGCCAACTGTCGCAACCTACCCTTTTGTGGGCGAGCGAGGCGAGGTTCACGGGTGCGTCTTCCAAAGGAGGAAAATGCGTGGAGTCACCACCAACGTTTATTTGTGGAAAACGTCGGAAAAACTGAAGGAAACCGGTCATGAAGAATATTCCAGATTTGGGAGTTGTATTTACGTTTGAGGAAGGTATTAGAACCTCTCACGTTTGTCCCAAAGGACAACAACCTTATATTAGAATTGTGTGAAATTATGTATTTAAACTTTTATTTCTTTTTTATTTTTGAGCTCGACAAAAGCAGGGCTCTTGCTCCTACGTACCCTCCATCGAAGAGGAAATCAGACCTATGTAGTTCTTTCTAAAAGGCGAATCAAGCGATTCTTTTTACTTGGAAGGTGGTCTTTTTAAGGCGTTGGACCTTAAAATGATCCAATTTTTACTTGGTGAGAAAAACTGAGGTATCGAACCTTAAAATCCTTTTTACTGATTTTTTTGCGAACGAGCTTGACTTTGCGAGTTGATTTTAGCCTTAGTTTCACTTTAGTTATTAGTCAATTCAATCAAGAAAAGAAATCCCAAATAGAAACATCCGATTGCTTTTTTTTGTTTATTTTACTAAAAGATATTTTTTATTATTATGTTATTATTTTACCTCTTTTTGGTTTCCAACGTGGTTACGGCATGACCGAACTGCCGAATTTCATTTTAACAGAAATTAACGGATATTACAATTCGAATGATCGGTGGAAATTTATTTTATTTTTTGATTAGGCGAGAAAATGACTTAAGTAAATGACTAAAGCACGTCAAAAGGGGGTACGGAAAGTAAATGAAACGAGAATAAAAGTTCACGAAACAAATGGGGACCACCAAGGGTACATAGAATGAATTGAAAAGTTCGATTTCGGGAACTTACCGGTTGAAGACCGAAGAACGACGAAGAACGAACGACGAACGACGAAGAACGGTTGAAAATCTTCGCGAAATCACCTACGGAAATGTTACGGAAGTGCCTCGGCTTGGATTTTCTTCACGGAAACAATTTTCCTCACTAATTTTAAGTGATTACGAAGTACCAGAAGGGCTGAACCCCTTTCTCCTTCACTCCTCCCTCTATTTATAGGAAAATAGGAGAGGAGCTTGCCACCCAGCTCGCCCAGACGAGCCAAGTTGCTTCCTCTAGAAGCAACTGCCTTCTGGAGGAACATCCTTGATGGCCCAAGTGGGCCTGGTTGCTATTTGCACCCCTTTTTTTACTAAATACACACCCCCTTTGCTTTTTTGGTGATTCTTTTTCCATAACGTTACGAAACTTTACGAATTTCGTAACGATACTTGTTTTCTTTCCGTAAGGTTACAGAACCTTACGGGTCAGGTTATTACTCCTTTTTTAGCTTTCGGAATGTTACGGAAACTCACGGATTGCGTAACAATACTTCCTTTTGATTTCCGGCATGTTACGGAATTTCACGGATTGCGTAACAATGCTTCCTTTTGATTTCCGACATGTCTCAGAACTTCACGTATTGTGCAACAAAGGGTGCCAAGTACCTAGAAGCGGTCAAATAAAGGTTGCATGCCATCAAACAATGATCCCCGGACGAAATTAGGGTATGACATAGGCAAATAATGAACTCAAACAATACATTAATGTGAGAAAATTACATCAAATAGGGTTGAATCCTTTCCTCTCCTAGCTAAGAAAGAAAGTAGTCACTCATGAAATACAAAAAAAGTGAAGAGAAGAGGGCTTTTAGTGAAGGGTGGTGTGTAGAGGTGTTTTTTTGTTGTTGCTACCTATGCCTTTCTATTTATAGAATCATAGATGTGTTTAATAGAGGCAAATAATCTCCTTAATTTATAAAATAATATAATCTATACAAGGAAATTATCTCTTCAGCTGATATAATATGTTTTAATGATTGCAATTATCTTTCAAGTGATTTTCTTCATTTATCTTCGAGCTATATCTCTAAAATTATCTATGTTTTGAATTAATTCAGTTTCTGGACGCACTGTCTAGCGTGCTCCTTGCTTAAGTTGGATATCTTCAGTTAAATTTCATCTTCTCCTTTGTTTGAGCTGGCTTGAGCGAGGCTACCTTGTGAAATTGCCCTATTTCTCTAAAAAAAAACTCACTAAATCAC
Organism: Glycine max; assembly: GCF_000004515.6. Taxonomy (NCBI): domain Eukaryota; kingdom Viridiplantae; phylum Streptophyta; class Magnoliopsida; order Fabales; family Fabaceae; genus Glycine; species Glycine max. The sequence continues at coordinate 15,334,841 of NC_016091.4, read as the reverse complement.
ATTAAAAACTTCTAAAATCGTAATTCCTATAAATATATTAAAAATTGAAAACATAATGAGTTTGATTCAAAACAAGGCCTAAAGTATACTAAAGAATCAAATAAATGTCTCAAATTGCATATGAAAAGATGGTAAATTTGACATTCATCCCTGGACACCATCACAAAGCAAATGCAATAGCTGCCTAGGCAACTTCCGTCCATGCATAACACCTCGCATCAAAATTTCAATTGTGAACAATGTGGGGGAGAACATCAGTCTTCCCATTGCAAAACTAGTTGTGGGCAGTAAGAAGGAGTTCACTACATGGGGAATCAGTTAAGGCAGCCATACAACAACAATTACCAGTAAAGGAACTTCCAAAATTCTAATGGAAATTACCACTAGAATACAAATACCAGTCCTGCATAAGGTAAGCCACCATTCCAAAAGCCAAATCTGTATGACCGGAGTACTAAGCTTTAGAACAACAATAATAGGTTGGAGGAAGCTATTGTTAAACTCACTGACTTGTCCATTGCCTCCATGGCCAACCAAAAGAACATAAATGTGTTCATCAAGAACGTAGAGATACAAGTATGTCAATTGGCAAAGCAGCTTCATAACAGTTATGTTGGGTTTTTAGCAACTACAAAAGAAAACCCAAAAGTGAATTGCAATGCTATCATGACTAGGAGTGGGCTGGTCACTCCTAATAGAGTGTTAGAAAATACGAAAGATAAGGCCAAAAAAGAAGAGAAAAGCTAAAGAGAAGATGATGTTAAGGTGGCTCATTACCCACCAAAGACAAAAGGCCAGCTTGCTAGAGAAGGGAAGTTTATTCCCAAAACCTTTCTCTCAAAAGAGAAGCTCTATCCTCACATGTCAACAAAAAAGGACAAAGAGAGGCATTGTGAATGCTTCTTGGAAATTTTCAAACAGCTCAACATCACCATTTCAATCTCATATGCATTGGAGCTAATGTCGGTATACTCTAAATCCATGAAGGACTTTTTAACAAAGAAAAAAGTATCTGAGATAAGGGCATAATGACTCTAGAGACCAGTTGCAGTGCTATTCTTCATAAGGCTTTGCCAACCAAATTGGGAGATCTAGCTAGTTTCACAATTCCCATTATTATCAGGAACTTGTAAATTAGAAGGGCATTCCTTGATTTGGGAGCTTGCATAAACTTAATGCCCTTGTCTATGATGTAGAAAATTGGAAACATGGAAGTGAAAGAGATCTACATGATTATTCAATTGGCGGACCATTCCACCAAACTACCTCATGGAGTGGTGGAGAACATGCTAGTTGATGTGGGAAAATTCACTCTACCCGTTGAGTTCATTATTATGGACATAGAGGAAGGCTCAGACATTCACTTAATTTTGGGAAGACCATTCATGAACATGGCCAATGTCATTATTAGTGTTGCGGAAGGGAAATTCACAATTTGAGTAGGTGAGGAAGAACTAACGTTTGATATTTTTTTTGGACTATGTAGCACCTGAAGGACAAATGAGCATGTTTCAAAATAGGTGTCACCGATGAAGAAGTTAGAGAGCACATGATTAAGCTTTGTGTCACTTAAGCATGCAATGGTGGATGAGTTAACGGTGGAGGAAAAGAAATAACTTGAAGAGTGCCTCTATGACCTTGATTCCTCAAAGGAGGTAACTAGCAAGAACAATAATTAAGAGTTAGTAGTTGAGAAGAAGAATGGGAAGCCTAAATTGGAATTAAAGGAACTCTCGTCTCATCTGAATGTATGTGCTCTTTGAGGGTGTAACATCCCAATTTTTCATGTGTGGTGGTAGACAGTGTTGTTGCTTTGTAGTGTGATTCGGTATTGTTTCTAAACTGTTCAAATGGTAAAAAAAATGAAATGTTATCATAGGATACCTAGGCATGATTATACTCTTAAAGTTTTTAATCTAAAGTTTAGGAAGAATAAGGATAATTCAAAGAAAATTCTCTGATCAAATAATGGTCAACTTATTAATGAACTAGATGTTAATAATTGAATTTTGGTCTAGAAATAGAAATTAGAAGCTTGAAAGAAAATTAGTAATGAAGTAAATTTAGAAATTAAGTGGGGATAATTAAGGTTGATTAATGGTAATCTAGATTCCATAGAATTAGAAAAAGGGGTAATTAATTCATTAGAGTTTAAAGTGGAGGGCATTTTCATAAATGACTATATAACTAGTTTAAAAATAGAATTTTAGTTTAACTAGATGGTGACTAGTTAAAGTGTCAAATAATATGATGTGGAAAAATTAAAATAAGTTTGAGTTGTAACATTCTGAAAAAATTACAACTCAGATTGATAGAGGAAACTCTATGTTGTGTCATATACGCATGTATGAATTTAATTTTAGTAGTTATATGTTTTTAATTACAGAATTTTGTGTTATGTATATTTGTGTGTATGTGTGATTGATTTAGTAAAACTTGACAGAGAAATAGAAACTATCTGAGCCAAATTTTGATCTGTGCAAGAATAGCACTATGTATTGAGTTGCAGTGTAATTTATCTATGTTAGTGGACTCTATGCAAGGTTCGCTCTAAGTACACATATCCCAAGGGAGGTTAGCACGCTAGTATAGAAAGTTAGCACACTAATCTAGAAGATTAGGATAAGATTTACCAGTTTTAGCGAAAATATTTTTTACCATTTTGGGCAAAACTCTACTTTATCCATTTATTGTTAGTTTTGGAAAAGTACAAGAAGTCATATAAGGCATGACTGAGCTCATGGAGAGCACCTCAAGGGCTTTCCAAGCTGCCAATTAGTCAAATTAATGGTCATTCAAAGTGCTTAGATTGAGAAGATAAGGATTAGGCCTTACAATTCCATTGGTCCTAACATTTCACCTACAATAAGTGTTGTTTTTTAAAAGCCAAAGCCTAGTTCAGTTCTCCCATTTTGCTGAAGCTTTTGGAGAAAGAGGAGACCATATTTTTATTTTTTTTTCCAAGTTTTACCAAGTTTTCTTAAGCCCTTCTTCCATCAAGTTTAGGTAAGTGACCTCTATTTTCAACTCTAAGCTTGATTTTCACTTTATTTTCTTGCTCTATTCTCACTTGTAATTTCAACACCTTATTTTGCACTCTTGTAGGTTGGAAACTTGAATCTAAAATAATTTGTTATTCCTTTCAAATTTTGTGGAGCCTACAAGAGGTAAAAGGGGTCTCTCCAACTGTTGAGCCATATACTTGTTGTTGAATTTCCTTGAACATGTTGCTTTGAAATTTTTGAGCTTGCTGTCATGTCCTGAATCTATGTGCTGAGCTATTTTCCTTTTTATGCCAAAAATGAGTTCTTTGCATGATAAAACATAGAGTTAGCCCCAAGTTTGACTTGAATCAGAGTTTCCTAGCAAAAGTTACAAATAAAAAAAGTTTAAGGACCTTTAGTAAAATGAAAAATTTGTCACAAATTTGGATTGAGAGTTATAGAAGTACATATTTTTTTTATTAAAGTTTTGACCTCAAAATGGGTTTTTTAGGTTTAAAAATGTAGTGTTGGTGTACGATGTATTTGTATGTAACGATCGTTCTCGACTATTATCCACATGATATTGTAAGATCATCAAGACCTGAGAGGATTGGTGGCAGCGATTGGGCCTTGTAGTGAAAAACATGTGATAGTTACGCACTTAGGATGCGAGACTGTTGTTTGTTTAGATGACTGCACGCAGTGGTTACATAGATTGTATGCTTTAGTTTTGTTTTTGTTAGATCAAGTGGCCTCATAATAATTAAGAAGGGGGGGTTGAATTAATTATTCCTAAACCTTTACTAATTAAAAAATTACTCTTCTAAGGCTTTTACTAAGTTGTTAAGAGAATAAGGAGTAGAAGAGAAACTTAACAGAAAGTAAAAGCGGAAATTAAAATGCACAGCGGAAAGTAAAAGAGTAGGGATGAAGGAGACAAACACACAAGAGTTTTTATACTGGTTCGACAACAACCCGTGCCTACATCCAGTCCCCAAGCGACCTGCGGTCCTTGAGATTTCTTTTCCAACCTTGTAAAAATCCTTTTACAAGCAAAGATCCACAAGGGATGTACCCTCCCTTGTTCTCTTTGAACCTAGTGGATGTACCCTCCACTAGAACTGATCCACAAGAGATGTACCCTCTCTTGTTCTCAGTCAAATCCAAGTAGATGTACCCTCTACTTGTACCACAAAGGATGTACCCTCCAATGTGTTAAGACAAAGATCTCAGGCGGTTAAACCTTTGATACTTTGTGAATGGGGATACAAAATAATTCTCAGGCGGTTAGTCCTTGGCGAATTCTTTTTGGCAAAGGGAGAAGAGATGAAAAGAATGAATAACACACGTTTTCAAGGTTTAGAAAACCAGAAAACTTTGGAAAGCTTTTGGCATAAAGAAGAAGAAGAAGTTCAAAGAGATTCAAGGCTTGTAAAGGATTGTATAAGATTGATTGGAAAAGTATATTGAAAAGCAAATCAAAGCCTTGCTTTTATAGACTCTTCATGTCTGGCCAAGAGGACCATTTAGAAGAGTTATAACTTTTAGAAAAAATTAAAAACAATTTGAAAAAGTCAAAAACCTTTTGAAGAGTTACATCTTTTGATTTATTCAGAAACAATCACTGGTAATCGATTACCAAATTAATGTAATCGATTACACAAAGCTTTTATGTGAAAGGATATGACTCTTCACATTTGAATTTGAATTTCAACGTTCAAAGGCACTGGTAATCGACTACCAAAACATTGTAATCGATTACAACTTTTTTGAAATCAATTGGAACGTTGTAAATTCATTTGAAAACTTTTTCAAATCCATTTTGCTACTGGTAATCGATTACAATAATCTGGTAATCGATTACGAGAGAGTAAAAACTCTTTGGTAAACATGTTTTGAGAAAAATTCATGTGCTACTCAGTTTTTGAAAAAACCTTTTCATACTTATCTTGATTAAGTCATCTCTTGATTCTTGAATCTTGAGTCTTGAATCTTGAATCTTGATCTTGATTATTCTTGAAACTTGATTCTTGAAAACTTCAGTCTTGAATCTTTGGAATTTGCTTGACTCTTGATTCTTTGGCGTCATCAAAATAACCTTGGAAGACATTGCTTCCATAGTTTTGTTATTGCCTGTTGTTTGTGGCGTTTGAGGAGTAGACAACTCACCCTTGCAACCACCATTTCAGGGGAAGGTCATGGAGCATCCACAAAGGATATTCACTTGGATCAATAGCTACTACTACAATTACACAGTGGAGGAAGAAGGGTGCCTCTACAAGTGAAGTTTTGGGGTGGCATATTGTTTACCTCAAAGGAATAAGTCCATCCTAGTGCATGCTCGACATCAAGTTGGAGGAGGACTACAAACTGGTAGCCCAACTGTAAACGAGGCTCTACCTAGTGATGACGGAAGAAGTAAGACAAAAAAATTTAAAGCTATTAAAAGTTGAGATGACCTATCCCATATCAGATAGTTCATAGGTGAGTCCATTGTAGGTGGTTCCAAAGAAAGGAGACATAATCATGGTAAAGAATGCAAAGAACAAGCTCATCCCCACCATAATCGTCATAGGGTGGAGGATGTGCGTCAATTACAGAAAGCTGAATAATGCAATAAGGAAGGATCACTTCCTCCTTTCTTTCACAGATCAGATGTTGGAGAGTTTATTTTGCCAAGCTTTCTACTTAGGTTACAATTAAATTGTGCCCAACCCACAAGATCAAGAGAACACAACCTTAACATGCCCTTTTGAAGTCCTCGCCTATAGGATGATGCCCTTCGGATAACCATCCTTTAACAGTGTATGCTCATTTGGTGCATTTGGTGCATGCCTGTCAAACCTTGAGTCAGTGTTGAAGAAGTGTACTGAAACCAGCTTGGTACTCAATTGGCAAAAATGCCATTCTATGGTGATGAAAGGTATATTACTTGGGAATAAAATCTCAGCCTAGGGAATGAAGGTGGACAATTGATAAAACACTTTTTGAGTGGTATTTTGTACGAGTTTTTGAGTCGTTTTATATGCATTTTCTTGGCAGAACACATGTTTGGACACTAGTTTTGTATTGCAGAAGCACAATCACTCAATTGAGTGAAAAAGTGGGAAATTGCACAAACTTATGAAGATTTGAAGACTCTTCACATATTGAGGTTGTGGTACATTGACCATAACCGTGGAAATCAACATGAGCAAAATACTCCCGAACAACATCAAGATCTGACAACATTCATGGTCAAATCATGAGAGTCGTGGTCAACCAAGAGGGCCATAGTCAATCCTTAATGGACCAAGGCTTCAACGTCACTTCCAACCACGACTATGGTGGATTCACGATGATCGTAGTGCGCCTTTTCCTGCACTTATCTTTTGGAAGCTATATATAGAGGTCTCTGTCTTTGTAAAAATCATTATTTATTTTTATTCTTATCTTTTTACAAATTGGAGAGAACTTTAATCATAGGTTTTAGTTGATTTTGAGAATTGGTAACTAACTGGGAAGGAATTTCAATAGGACTAGGATTGGGGGAAAATTGGTACTAGTGAGTCATCACCCTTGGTCATTCTTATCATCACTTAAACCTATCTTTATTTTTGTTTATTTGCTTTCCTATGAAAACCATAGCCAACAAAATATTTGAATCATCTTTTAATCACCTCTATTGTTAGTTTAATAAACTTGACTAATTGGGAATACAATTGGTCCTTTGGGTTCGGTATCTAGACTTTTGAGTCCACTATTACTATTGCATAGAATACACTTTCCCTTATATAGTCTAACATACTTTATGCATCAAGTTTCTAGTGCCATTGTCGGGACTAGTTGCGGAATTCCCAACTAGTTTAATTTTGTTAAACCAAACAGCTTAAACCAAACAACTAGTCTAACATACATATTTTAAGTGTAGGGAGGGGTATCATTGCTCCCTCAACTTTGAGCTCTTTGTGATATATGTGAATTCTTGCATTATTCTAGTTTCATCACTGAGGTAAAAACTTATTGTTCTTGGGTTTAGAATTTTGTGTTTTCAATTATTCCTTTGATCAAACAAAATTGTGTGTATTGGGGTTATTGGAGTTTTCTTCAGCTGGAAACATTAGCATGCATAATTGTGAACTATTCTTAGAGCTATCCTTAGAAATGTAAGTATTGAGCTTTGATTCTTTTAGTGTGGGTGAATTGATCTTTTCGATAGTATTGTTCTAATGTCTATTTTGACATGCATATCCTTGAATGAATTTTGAACTTTCTGAAAAGATGAGACTCTAATAAGCTTTTTTGGTCCTACTTTGACATGCATATCCTCGTATAGTATTGTTCTAATCTCTATTTTGACATGCATATCCTCGTATTGACCACTATGAGCCTAAATGATTATTCTTTGTTGGTCCTTGAACTATACTAGGTGAATATAATTTATGTGAGGAAAAAGAAAGGAAGAACTAATACATATTGCAAGTCCTTCTCTTAAGTGAAATCAAAGAAAAAAAAGAGTTGATGAAATAGAAAAAAAAAACAAAAATGAGAAAAGAAAGAGATAATACACACACACATGAATTATTGTACCCAAAGCAAGTAAAAAGAAAGAAAGGAAAAAGGTTAAATGAAAAAGAAAGGTGTAAAAATAGGTGAAAGTTCCCCTGATTTCTAAGTGTTTTCGTATAATTGAGTTTGATTTGCCTATTTCTTTCAATACCTACCTTACATTACATGTCTGGCCCCATCACAACCTACATGTCTAACTTATTTGGAATTTTTGGATTTATTTGAGTTCAATTGATTAATTTATAGAGTTGTGAACTTGCTCATTGAATTGTGATCTTGAGTATAATTGTTTGTCTATATAACACTATAAACATTGAGAGATGATGAACATAGTGAACTTGAAGTTGTTTAAGACTTTTGCATGCAAATTATAAGCCTAATAGATTCCAAAGTAAATTTTTTATGCCTCATAGTGTGAGTTTTTACTTGTTGAATAAATGGGAATTTTTGTTGCATGAGTTTTAACTCAGGAAAATTTGTTTTGATTAGGAATTGGAATAATTGCTTGAGGACAAGCAATTTTTAAGTGTGGGGAGGTTGATGAACCACTTCCTAAGTGGTATTTTGTATGATTTTTTGTGTCATTTTGTATGCATTTTCTTTGCAAAACTCACATTTGGACACTAGTTTTGTATTATAGAAGCATAATCGCTCATTTGAGTGAAAGTGTTGGAAATTGCACAAATTTATGAAGATTTGAAGACTCTACACTTGATCATAGCTGTGGTACATTGACCATTGCCGTGGTGATCAGTACAATCATAATAAAGTGATAACAACCCTCCAAAATAGCATCAAGATCCGACAATGGTTGTGGTCAAATCATGAGGGCAATGGTCAAATCAGAAGAGTCGTGGTCAGTTCATGAGGGTCGTGGTCAACTCATGTGGGCCATGGTCAACTCATAAGGGTCATGGTCAACCAAGATGGGTCAATTCATGAGATCATGGTCATCTCAAGAGGGTCGTGGTCAAATCATGAGGGTCGTGGTCAACCACGAGGGTCATAGTCAATCCATAATCACCCAAGGTTTTATCATCACTTCCGACCATAGCCATGGTGGATTCACCACAACTGTAGTGTGCCTTTCGTGTAGTTATCTTTTGGAAGCTATATATTGAGGTCTTTGTCTTTGTAAAAAGGGATTCTAAAGTTTTAATCTTATCCTTTTACGAATTTGAAAGAACCTTGAGGGCTTTTGTGAGGACTCTGCTACACAAAAAGTTGGGTAATAAATGGTCTCATGTTGAAGGTTTACATAGGCGTTGACATCGAGCGACTTGTCACAGTAATCCATCTAAGTGACCCATGAGGTCATTTCACACGTCAATCTAGTGACATTAAAGAAGCGCTTGCTAGGAGACAACCTAGGATTCTAACCTTTCCTCTGCATTTGCATTGCCTTTAGGATAGATTCATGTTTAAAAGTTTGGCAAATCTTCTTTTATTTTGCACAATAAAGAACACATTTGTTCCCCCTCGCTTAAGCATGGCTACACCATTTCTTAAGCCAGGCAAGTTAGTAACTAGTAGGGGGTTCTCTGACCCCCTCTTACTTAAGTGTAGCACCCTTCCCACTTCAGCGAGGCATCTATAAAAAAATGGGTCTAGGCCTCCTGACCCATTAAACTCACTTAAGAGAGATAATGCTCATGCTTAAATGAGCAATATGTAACTAATGGGAAGTTTTAAAACTTCCCACCCATCCCTCCCCCTCGATTACTTCCCCCATTAAATGACCCTTAATTCTATCCCCTTTCTCACATTTCAGTACCCCTTATTCTCACTTTAAAACCATTCTCTTTTCATTCTCCCCTTACACCTTCATTCCTTTTCTTCACAAGCACACTCAAGCACCCCAAGTATCCTTCTCTTTAGTCTTGCATCTTCATCTGAGTAAGTTCTCTGTTCTTCCTCTCCTTCCTTCTTGTATTTTGGTAACTCTAACTAACACAAGGGGTCAAATTGATTTCTACAATTTGCACACAAAGTTTGTTTATGCTACCACATTGAAGAATAAATCAATTTTTAACCCATGTTCTTCAACCTCGCTTAAGCCAAAATCAAGATCTTATGAGCGAGGTAGGGTTTTTGTTTCAAAATATGAAATTAGAAGGTTCTTGCTAATACACCTCACTCAAGCATTAAATTCTGGGCACTTGAGAGAGTTGTCCTCGTAGTTAAGACCTCGGGCTTAGGCAAGGACATGAGCGAGGTCACCTCCATGCTTAAGCGCGGTGTTCTGGGTGCTTAAGCAATGGGAACAGAACCTCAACTTTTGAATTACTGATAGCCTCGCTTAAGAGAGCCCTTGCTCTAACTTAAGCAAGGTCACCCAGAATACCAATCTTTGATTCTCTTTCTCTCTAAGACTAACATTCTTGTTTCCAATTGTATTGTTTCTTCTGATTTGTAGGATGGCCCGTACTAAGACAACCGCTCAAAAGAAAGCCCTTCCCCAAAAGAAATAGAGGCTCCAAGGCAGTGGGTCTCAAAATGCACCTAACCCAGAGGAAAATGAAAATCTCCAACCCAACAAACAATTTCCCTCACTTCACTATAAAAAGTTATTCGAAGAATTGGGGAGGAAGCAGGGGATCAAAGAGCGGCAGATGGAACTAGTACCCAATCACTATCCCGCTGTCATAAATGAGATACAAGAATGCTAATGGAAGAAACTTGTTGAACCATACCATGAGTTTAGTGATGCCATAGGTTATGAGTTCTATTCGAATACCTACCATCCTATGGAAGATGAAGATGTAGTTCTTGAGTGGTACAACACTATTTGCAACATTTGCATCTTGTATGACACACGTGTCATTAACACCTATTTGGCAATGTCTTCTCCAAAGTCAGGTACTATTCTTCAATATGATCAATGGATGGACAATGTTAGTTATCACACAAAGGTGGAAAATGTACTTTGTGTACCAAGGGCGAGCTTTGAGATGAGCAGAGCAAGGGAGTTTGTTGTTCCCCACTTGATTCACAGATCCAACATGAGGCAACTTACACAGACTTGGTTGACCTTCTACTACGCCAACATCACCCTTAACTCCTGTTAACCGATTGACAAGTGTACCAATTTTGTGACAAGTAGTAAAGTATTCGGAAGTCCGAGTGTCGAATCCACAAGGACTTTGTTTGTACTTAGATTGATGCAAACCCAATTATTAAGCAATGAAAAGAAATAAAATAATAGATAAAGAAAGATAGGAGATAAGATAAAGATTTAGAAGAAAAAATAAATATTTAAAGATAAAAATATAAGATAGAAAAGATAAAATATTTGAATTAAAAGATGATAAAGATAAAAGAAAATAGAAGATAAAGAAAGATAAGATAAGAAAAGTAAAAGATAAGATGAAGATAAAGAAATTTGGAATGTGATAATGTTGGGACCTAGCCTGCCTTATTTGCCTAAGATGTATTATTTTAGATTTTTCTCTATCAATTTGGTGAATTTTTCCTACCCACATCTATTAATATGCTCAACCCGGATCCCTCATGATAAAAAGCCTAATTTATGTATTCTCTCTCCCAAATCCCTTTGCAAAGATGGAATCATAAACAACATTAAGTATAAAAATGTATGCAGAGGCACAACAAAGTCACTCTATCCCTAGAAATGCAATGTTGAGATGTCCTTTCCCAGTTCTTTTAGACATTACCACTTCCCAATGAATAACCCCTAAAATAGATGCATGTAAGACCTTTCTTGTATTTCTATTAAGGATTACAGTCTCCCGAGCGACTAACCCCTAAAGATGATGCAAGAATGAATGATACATGAAATTAAAATAAGAAAGGATAATAGGGAAGAAAACACTTGATTGCATTGATAGATATGAAGCATTACAATACATCTATTGGCTTTTTAGGCCTGCTAGGCCCTAACTAATGGGGGTTTAGCCTCTCATTGTCATGAGAGGCTTTTACACTTTAGGGGGTTGAGGTGGATGGAAGAAGGTGATAGATGACTAATAACAAGAAAAGAGGGATGGCTAAGGAAAGATGGTTTCCCCTAAGGGATAGACCTAATGTATGGGTTGTTAGACTTCGTCCTTTTTTTCTTCTGCTTCCTCCTCCTTATATAGGCACTAGGTAGCTTAATTTTCACGCTGACTTCGGGCTTAGGGCGGTCTTTCGCGCTAAGCGCGCCTTTGGACTTCTTTGTCGGCCTTTTTCGCGCTAAGCGTGTGTTGCGCGCTAAGCGAGAGTGCGCGTTGGGCCTGCCTTGGCGCTAAGTGGGCTTTCCAATTCTTCTAATTTTTCTTCAAGGCTTTTTCTTCCCATTTTTGCATCAATTTTTCCTCTAAAGCACTTGAAATCTTCTTCTTTTGAATTTTGCTAATCAAAAATAGCAAAGATGTTAATTTCTTCATTATTTTATTAAAAACAATAATAAAGTAAAGAAATTACACCCACTTATTTATCCTGATTGACTATCAAATTAGCTTATATTTCGTAGTTATCAACTCCTACGTTTCAGACCTTAACAAGGATGTTGCCTACCTTATCTATGCTATTATTGCTGGGATGTCCATGAATATTGGTTACATCATCTCCAAGAAGATTAAGGAGTTTGTGCTCTCGGCCAACACCACAAACCCTACACGCAAGGTTCTTTAGGATTCCCTTCTCTCATCACTAGCCTTAGTAGGTCTAGAGGAGTATAGGTTGATTGGCCTTCATGGATCCCCCTATGATACCATTCGACGACCCATCAACCAACAGTTCATCCTTGATAACAGCGCACTAGCATCCCTTGACGTAGCAGATGACCCTCCTTCTACAGCCTCGTTGCTACAGACCTGCCTTCACTAGCACCATATTAGATAGCCTTCAGGCCTTGATGAGGGAGATGCGAGCCACTATAGCAGCTAAAAACCATGCCATTGGCATGGTCCTAGATTCTTTACGAGTTTTTGGCCTCCTTACCACTATCAGAGCTATTGAACCTTATTAATACCCCAGGCAAGCGGAGTACGCATCCTATGTTGCATGGTCAGCCAGTTTTAGGGACTAGCCACTGCCCAAGGAAGTGGGCATGAGGCTGCATAGGAGGGAAGTAGGGATAGCAGCAGTGGAAACCAGATTAAGGCAGACTCTTCCTCAGATGAGGAGGAGCTCTAAGGGAGTACCTCTCTTTCCTATTCCTTTTATTTCTTTTTAGTTGTTTTGATTTGTAGGATTCATTACAGCCAACAACCATGCCATTACACATGGCTATGGATTCATTGAAAGGGTTCACACCCTCCATATCAATACGGTTATGGATTCATTCAAAAGGGTTCACCCTCCACACCACTACTGGAGTTGGAGGAGTATGTAGCCTATGTGGCATGGCCAGCCAAATTTGGGGACTAGCCAACCGTTGCCTAAGGAAGGGGGCATGAGGCTACACAAGAGGATGTTGCCCAAAAGAGTAGTGGGGATAATGCAAACTCTTCTTTAGACAAGGCTGAGTCATAGGGGAGTATTTTTGTTCCCTTTTTCTATTTCTTTTATTGCTTTTTAGTTGTTTTTATTTTAAGGATTAGTTGTTTTTGAATTAAATAAAGTAGTAGTAGGAAGCACTGAACATGTGATTGCATATTAACATCTCTTGCATTGTATGATGGAAACTGTTTTGCTGAATTCAAAATTTGTGGTTGCACTCCAAATAATGAAAAAGAAATTGTGTGTTATTGCATAATTTTAAAAAGGTTGATTAGTTTGGCTTGATGAATAAAAACAATTTACGCAACTTGTAGCCTACCTGGTAAGTTCAGTGAACCATATTGTTCAACAAATTGAGTGTCACACCTAATTCACACACACTTGATTTTGATTCAATCTCATTTTTTGTATGCTTATGGTTAAGTGCAAAGAGACGATCAAGGTCATGTTTGTGTTACTAGCCACTAAGCCAAATAGTAAACTTAAAATTTATTAACCCTTGTCACCCATGTTGATCCGAAACATAAAAATTTTGTTGATCATATTGAATCCTAAGCCTGAAAGAAAAGGCAATGCTATCCTTGACTTTAGGGAAGAGGAGAGCAAATGACTTATAATAATGCAGTGTTCTAAGTTTGGAGTGGACAATCTATGCTCACCAAGGGAGAATCAAGTTCAGGTATTTCATAGTGGCTAAGAAAAGCAAAAAATGACTGACTTTTTTTATAAAAAAAAATAGATAAATAAAAGCTTTCTCTTCTCTCAGTCATTTTGAATATCCAAAAAAATCAAGTTCTTTGTATCCCAGTCACATTTCATACCAAGAAAGTACTTAGTGATCTTTGCATGTGCCTATGAGAATTGATTGTTGAGATGAAAATCAAAGTTAAACTGTATTGTTGTTTAGGGTCGTGGGTTGAGTTATACACTTACGTGAGCTAAATTGAAGCTTTTGGAGAGAAACACTTTTGTGAGCACAAGTTGTTGCTTAATTTTTCAGCATTGCCATTCTTGTTAATTTATGGGGTTTCTACATGATACTCGGTGATTTTGAATTGATGAAGTGAGCATTGTGCTAATTGATTAGGTACATGAGATAATTGGAAGTGATTGGAAAATTGCATGAGTGAGAGATGTTGTATGGTAAGAATTGTTGTTCAGTGCTAACTCTTTATAGGAAGTTGTTGTTGCTTGAGGACAAACAATGTTCTAAATTTGGAGTACTTTGATAATCGCCAAATATATTTCATACATGATTTGAGGCAATTATCAAACATATTTGATACACTAAACCCTGTTTTAACTCAAAATTAGGATAAATTAGGAATTATCGGATAGGATCTTTAGGTTGTTAGTTTTGGGACATTTTACTATTTTTGTGGAAGTTTTTATAGGAAATTGAGTCAGGAACACGAGTTATACTCACTTAAGCATGGCTTGTTGTGAGCTTAAGAGAGCCAAGTCAGAACCATATGAAGGAGACACTAGCATGCCTCGCTCAAGCAAACTTTCCTCAACACTTGAGCGAGAGGAACCTTGAAGATGAATAATGAAGTCAAGTTGTCTTAAGTGTGACATGCTATGTACTTAAGCGAGCTATGTCAGTGAGCAACCTTGAATTTACTGGAGGCCCTTGCTTAAGACTAAGCTTCATTGTGCTTCATCGAGACAAGCAAAGCAAAGGTAGGTCTCAAAGACCTTGCTTAAGCATGGCATTCTATGTGCTTAAGCAACGGGAGTCAGAAACTGAAATTTTTAGGATCGAAAGGCCTCGCTCAAGCGAGATGTTACTCACACTTAAGTGAGGAAGTCAGGATAGGCCCAAGCCCATATTAGGATTTAAAAGACCTGAGGTGTAATAGAGGAGGAGTTTTGGCGTGATTCAGAAAATAACTTTCTAAGATAGAAAGTACTATTCCTAGGGCTCTTAGTTTTGATTCATTACATGTTTGTATGTTTGATCTTATGAATTTTAATTAAGATATGAGCAACTAATCTTCTCATTTGTCAGGGTTGGATAAGCTGAACCTAATTTCATGTAATACTCTCTTTTAATACATTTATTTAGATTTATTCTTCTTCTTCTTCTCTTAATGCTTGTTTTAGATTGATCACCTAGTATTTGATATTAGGAATCAATAGATTAGTCGACCAACATTTATTTGATTCCTGAACTGAGAAAAATACCTAATTGGTATTGATTATAGACATAGGTTAATACTAATTAGGCTCCTTTAATTCTTAAACATCAATTCTGGTTATTTAGATTGATTTGCCAAGATATTGAGAATTAATCTAAATAACTTAGACCCTCTCACCTAAGACACTAGGGTTAGAATATAACTGTGAGTTAGGGATAAATTAAATGAATAACTAGATTTATCGGGATTATTGCATTGAAAAAAGGAGAAACCAAGTCCAACCCTAGTTGTTCAAACCATTAATTCTCACAACAATATTGTGGTTCTTTCTTCAACTATTCTCTTTTATTTGATTTTACTCTTATTTTTATTCTTTTATGAATTCAAATAAAACCAATTAATAAATACTTTTACCAAACCTTAATTTCTAAATCCTAATTGCCCAAACATACACTAGTTCTTTAGGGACCACTTGAACGTGAGTCCAATTTCTATTTCGAAACTTGGTTACACTTAAACATAAGAAATATCCCTAACAAGTTTCTGACACCATTGTCGGGGACTAGTGTCTCATATTTAGGCAATTTAGAATTAAACTCTAGGGTTTTTGCATTCATATTTTATTTGATTTTATTTCCCCTTTTCTTTGCCTTCTAATCATTGTTAATCTTTCCCTTCTGGTTTGCTTGATTGTTTTGTATGCAAGGCATGAAGAATACCACTATATTCGAAGACTTATTTCTTGAGAATCTAGAGATAGAAGCAATCCTTCGTTGTTTAAGTAGATAAGTCAACCGTGCAAAATAGTTGGCTAGGGAGCAACAACAGAGCAAAGGTTCATCGTCTTTAATTGAACCTTCAACCCTAGGTAAGATCCAATTCTAAGTAAAAAAAATTGAAGGACGTATTGAGTTGAAAACATCTTTCCTAATAGTATCCCAGTAATAATGGCGGAAATTACCTCCAAAGCCATCAATATTGTAAGCATGTCATTCAATGACAAGACAACAACTTTGACTTCTTCTGGAGAGGGCAATATTGTAAGCATGTCATTATCCTCACTAGAGACAAGCTTAGGAATTAACATGGAAATCAAATTATTATGTATGCAGTTGTTGTCTATAGCAAATAGGCTTGAGAAATATTGAATGATATGCTATTGGATATCCTCTGAAGATTAAAAGACATTATCTCCATCTTTGAGAAGGCTAATAATTTTGGTGACACTTCTTAACTTGGTAACCTTATGGAAATAAACAGTATTTTTGTCACCGAGGCTAAACCAATTGAGGAGAGCCTTCTCCCTCCAAAAGGATTCCTCAAAGGCAAGGGCATCTTGAAACTTATGTTGGGCTTTTGACTCTAGGAAAACCAACTCTTCTAAACTACCTTCAAGATAAATCCTTTACTGAAACATTGTTCACCCTCTCCATAGCAATCTTATAACTCCTATTGACATTTCCAAAGACCTCAAAATTCTAGGTTTTTAAAGTAGACTTTAGAAGTTTCAGCTTCTGCTTCAAAATATACATAGGAAAACCAACCTAAGGTTACTTCCAAATTTCATCCACTAGGTTCTTACAATCCGGGTGATTTGACCACAAGGCCAAAAACTTGAAGGGGGCTTTAGGAGTTGTAACAAGATTATTAAGCACCAAAAGAAGGAGGCATGGTCAGATTTGTCTTTGGGAAGAGCACAACAAACAACAGAATCCCAATTAAGAAGATAGCCTAAGTTATAGAAAGCATGATCTAGACAATATTGATACTTTTGGAACCCCCTCTACCAACTAGGTAAAATTTTCCCCTCGATTGACTATATGAGTGAGGTCATTAGAATAAGTCCAATTTAGGAAATCATCACAGGAATCCTTAAGAGGAAGAAGACCACCCTTCTTTTCATGAGGCCCAAGGATCGCATTAAAATATCCTATGAAGAGCCAAGATCCTCCCACATTTGCTTGAAGGTCAACAAACCCCTGCCAAAGGTTTCTCCTTTTTATACAGATCATGGAACCATAAATGGTAGCAATATAAGCAGTTTTGTTATCCAAGCAGACTTTAAAGAACACTGTTGATCCGAAATAGAAATGGTAGTAGGATTTAAAGTCTAACGGCTTAGACACCATACATTAAGGGGAAGATCATCTCAAGAGTTGATAGTTATGGGAAAAGATGGAGTTGATCCCAGAAAGAGACAAGAATTTTGTCTAAAGAAGTCCAAGGTTTCACTACGAAGAGAAAATGTGGCTTATTAGAGGAACATAAGCATTTGAGGACTGGTCTAGTATGAGAATTTTGCATTCCAATAGAGAACTTCCATTGGGTAAGAGATGAAGTAGCCCTATTTTTATGGGTATTATGAACTTTGCGATATTTATTTTCTTTGGCTTTCTTCTTCAACTTTTTTCTCTTAGGATTTAGTCAACACCACTTCAAAATCTGGATCCTTCTGAGTGGCATCTTTCTCATTTCTCCTAAGATCATCATCTTACTCTTCATCGGCCATGTCAACCTAGAATTTAGAAACTATCTAAAGATCTTTGAAGACACAATCATCAAGGGGAATCACAATGGCCAAAGCATCCTCCTGGCCAAAAAGGGAGAAGTTGTTTTAGAGAAAGTATTTGACACATGTGAAAACGTTGTGCCTAAATTCAGAGAAGCTCCTCCTAAAAGATGACAAATACTACTAAATGACTTTTTCGACGAGGGGCAACTTTTAGAAAAAAAACATGAACCTCATTGTTAAGAGATCCATTATCTAGGGGAGACTCATTTGACTTTTGTGGTTGGGTAAGGACAGGGCCAAGAGACCTTGCATCAACCTGAGAGCCATTGTTATCCGGCTTCTTGGGATTATTCTTAAAAGGTCCCTATTTTTTCCCCCACGAGCTCAAAAACATTGTGAATAGAGGATTTACAATTAGCAAATGAATGCCTAATAGTTTTGCAGCTAGCACAAACAAGAGGAAAATGCTTATAAGTAATATTGACAAAAAATGCAAATCCTAACCTTTCCACAAGGACTAGATCTCTCATCTCTCCCGACAAATCATGATGCACTAGGAATCAGGCATAATGTCCAGAAATCCTCTTAATGGTAGCACCATCTAGCAAAATAATGGTACTTACTCCCCTTGCTATGAAGAAAAATGTGTTAGGTCTCTAGTATTCCTAGGAAAGGCTAGATATTTGAATCCAACACTGGCGTTAGAAAGATAAACCTTTTATGGATTAACATAAAGCTTCATGAATACAATCGCAAGAATCCAGGAGAAACTCCACAAGACCCTACAAAAATAGCCTTTCTCTGATCCTCCTGAGGCAAAAAAAAAAAAATCAAAGAAGCTCTTACCAATGGCAATAAGCTTCCAAATGACAAAGGGCTTCCGGGGCTTCAATAGTTTCAAATAGAGAACCAGTGTCTTCAGCAAGAGAAGGCATCCATGGAGGTAATTCTTACATTTATCCAACCCAACAAGAAACTCCTCCTCCAAAATAGTGACTAAGATGGAATCTCCCTTTAGACAGGGTATAGGAAGCCGACTAAGAGGAATCATATAAGCATGGTTGGGGGAAGGTTTTTGTTGATTCTTGGGAGTGGGATTTTTTTTGACAAGGGACGTAGCAGGAAAAAGATTGAAACCCAAGAAGGCCAAAAGGACTACAAAGGTTGGGGGATCAATCACAACAACAACGAGCATTGCCAATAGGAAACCCTCTTTTTCTTGTGTCTCTCACGGATGGAAAAAATATCAAGGTTATAGTTTTCCTTTTTTGAATCAACCATTCATCATGAAAAAAAAAACTAATGAAATCAAATCATAGGCTTAGAGAAATCAAATCTCTACTTGGTTTCTCTATTGCCTTTCATCTACCTGGGTGTCCTTTTGTTTGCATGTAAGCCTCGAGTGTGTCAGTTGAGACCTATTGTTGATAGATTGAAAACTAAGCTTCACACTTGGAAGGGATACATGCTCTCAATCATGGGTCATGTTCATCTAGTGAAGTCAATTATGAATGATATTCTTTTATACTCATTTCACATTTACATGTGACCTAGATCTTTGTTAAAGGAGATCAACTGTTGCATCTGAAATTTTATTTGGACTAGGGATATATCTCCAAGCATAAGTTAGTCATTGTTTCCTGGAAAAGGCTTTGTGCTTCCTTAGACGAGGGTGGTTTGGACCTCACCCTGGTCTTTAATATTAATGATGCGTCCATTCTCGAGCTTTGTTGAAATTTTTTCTTTCCCAATTCATTTTTCTCCCTCTACAAGCCTTTGCAGTGCTCAAACATCTTATCACCAACTAATCTAGTGCACAGTAGCTTGGCAAGAACACTGCCAACCTTGGATGACAGCTAATGGTTTGACTTCATGGCCTCAATGAAGGTGATAGTGGCATTGGCCACCTTAGGATGCTTTACTCTCCAAACTCTATGAGCAGTGGCCCTCCATTTGGCAACCTCAACCTTTAAGGATGCCACCTTGCTTAGCGTATCTTAGTGTCTTTGCCCATTCTCTTCCAGGATCGCTAAACTTCTCTAGAGGAAGACCTTGGCTGATCGAATCAGATTTTTGTCAAAAAGAGACACAAATCCAATCGGGGTTTTCTACTCCAGCTTGTAACCCATACCCCCACAACGAATCAGCATCATGAGAAGTGTAAATGTGATCTAATGAAACACTAGGGTGAAAAAAGGATGAAGGAGACGTTGATGCCAACACAGACGAGGGGGGAACCAGTTGAGCTGAAGAAGGAGAAGGAGACATCTCAGGTTAACTCGTGGTCGCCACACCGGCACTCAGCAAGGGTACAGCGACAGTGGAGGAAGAAGCCATGATAAGACCGGCTAAAGAAGCCAGGGCACTAACTTGAGCAGCAGGAAAAGCAAAAATCTCTTGGATAGACACAACAGGAGGAGGTGGAGGAGCAGCAATAGTAGCAATAATAAGAGCAGGAGCTTGGACAATTGATGGAGCCGAAGGCAGACCCAACAAACTCGAGGGGTGACCTGAATCAGGCATCAACCCTGCAACTTGCCTCACAGCTCGAAGGCTAGAAGGGGTCCCCGACTTCTTGCAGCTTAATACCCTAGCGTCATCGTCACGCTTCCTCTTAGCCAAAACAGAGGAAGGCATATTATGGGAGACCTTAGCAACTTCACCAGTAGGGCCAACCGTAGTAGCAAGTTAACCCCCTTCTCTAGCAGAAGGAATAGTAGCAAACAGTGGCACAACCCCTCTATCAGGTCTAACCTGCTTAACTAAGGGTCTCCAAGTGAAGTCACCCATTATAATTGCAAAGCAAGTAACACATGACAAGTGTTATTTCAGGCCATAACATGCTTCAGACATAAAAGAGGAAGATAAGACAAAATATTTTACTATCCAAGGCAGCAAAGGGATCACCCGCCAAGGGAAGAGACAAATTGGCCCATGCATCCACCGAGGCTGGCAGTTGCTCCAAGATAGCCTTGTCGACCCTCTCCATAAGGGTCAACAGATCCTCATCTAAAGACTTGGACCTGGTAGGGTCACACTACTAGTAGAGCGGGAAGCGGGGCTCCCTGTCACCTACTCAAAGCCAACAACGACAAGGGGGGATGATGATGACCCAACATTGTGGCTATGTCGCACATAAGGGGAAGCCCAAATGTCCCCGCCGCCACTCTTTCTCACTCCCCGAGAAACAAAAGAGGGAAGAATCATGGTGACTAGGACGGGTTCCCCATCTAGAGAAGAAGCGAGAGGATGCGCTCTCCTATGGAGGCAAGAAATTCCTTCCATAGTACAATACGAGACCGTCAACCTCTCCGAGGAAGAGGACTCGCTATCAGAAGCCCAATGGCAAGTCTCCTCCGAGGAGGAACCGCCGATGGAAATGACCTCTCGGTCCACCAGGGGTAGCTAAATTGAACCCCTGGAGTCATTGCCGCTCATGCCTATGGTGCAATCAGAAATGAAAGACGTTGTCAAAGAGAATACCTTGAAAGTGAAGAAGACAAATGGAGGAGAAGGGGAATCGCAAGCAGAGAGCAAAGAAATTTTGAAAGAGAGAAAGCACAAATTCAAAAGTGATGGCGACCAGAAATCAAACCTCTACTTCATTTAAAGTGGAGGCGTGACTCTTCGGTAACTGACAAAAGATGAAATGGTACCCTAAAATATCGTACCACAATGCAACTCCACTCCATGAGTGACACATATGAAAAAGAAACACGTGTGCACTGTACTCGCCTGTGGCAAAAACACAAATGAAATGTTTGTCTTCAATGCACTCTCCAACGATCAGAAGGGTAGAATTGTCAAAGGCAGAGGCTCCTCTCACCTGACACATCGGATTTTGCCTGCAAAACCAATAGCATGTCCACCCTAGACAACTAGACAGAAGTAGTCCGGACAACTCTTGTCCAAGTTGAGGGGCTTGACAAGCCTCACATACTTGCAACTCCTGCACTTGTCGAGGTTACCACTCTCGACACCATACAACTCTTGTCCATGCTTGGGGGCTTGATAAACTCATGACCCTCTTACTTGTCAGGACTACTACCCATGACACAAGACAATCGCTCTAAACACTAGACAACCTCTTTCACCATTAGTCGGCTCAGAGCTTGCCCTGGCACAGAAGCACAGATGCCATGCCCTTAGAATTCGGGATCTCAAACTGACAAGTTATCTCTAACCACTCTGAAGAAAGAAGGGTGTGTGGCACATCTGCAAATTCTTGGCATCATTTGCACCTCTTTGTGAAGTCAAGGGCGTCGGCCTTAAGTGTCAGCCAATAGTAGCCAGACATACCACTTTGGTTGTAAAGGAGCATCCCCAAGTATGGAGGTCATAGATCCCTTCATGAAGTTCTTTCATGACATAGTTTGCCTGTTGGATATTCAGGCAGTTGAGCAAGGGTGTTATCAACCCCCTTTTGAATAGCTCACCATTAAGCATGACATGGTGGTTGACCATCCATTTCAGGCGTCAGGCTTCATTCTGGTCTGGTGGAGACACCCCCCGAATTAGGAAATTCTTGTAGGGAGTCATCCAATCTGATTCCTCTTCTTCTCCAGCCACAACCTCCTAAGTGTCTGTAGTGGGAGTTTAAATTGTTTCTTGGATGATGGTCTTAAGATGCCTGATCTTCTTAGTGTTGGTCAGCTTAGAGAATAGGTCTGCTCTAGTCTTTCTCTCCTTGGATATGTAGTTCATCTCAAAGCATTCAAAGTTGTCAATAAGAGTTTTGGCAATGTGGTAGTACTTGAGTAGCACCATTTCCTTGGTTTGATATTTGTTGGAAACTTGCCCCTGGACAAGTTGTGATTCAGTATAGCACCTTAGCTTCTTGGCCCCAACTTCTCATGCTAGTTTTAAGCCTGCTATAAATGCCTCATACTCAGCCTGATTGCTTGAGGGCTTGTATTAGAGTGACATTGCTAGGGCCTTCAAGGTTGGACACATCGTCAACATAGAGGTTCCACCAGTTTGGGGTGGTTTGGTTGTTTCCAGCAAATTCAGCCAGAAAGTATGCCATGAACTGTGTCTTCATGGGGCCACAGGGTTTGTACTGGAGATCAAACTCTGAAATTTCTATAGACCATGCTACTATTCTCCCTACCATTTTAGGCTTTCGCAAAACCTGTTTGATGCGGTAGTTCGTGTTGACTACCACTTGGTGACTCTGAAAGTATGGCTTGAGGCATTGTGCTGAGGTAATGAATGCTAGTGCCACCTTCTCTATCATTTGGTAGCATTTCTCAGCGTCATGAAGCATACAACTTGTTAAGTAGATGGGAATCCGGTGCTTCCTTTCCTCTTGTACGAGGGCAAAGCTAATAGCTTCATCAGCTATTAAAAGATATAGGAGGAGGGCTATTCCTAACCTGGGTCGACTCAGAACTGGCAATGTGGCAATGGTCTTCTTGAAGGCCAAGAAGGCTTGTTCGTAAGCCTCATCCCATAAGAATGACTTCGTTTTCCTGAGCAACTCTTAGAATGGCTTCGTACAAGAAAGATGCTAGTCTACCATTCAGCATTTGAGCTTCTAGGATGTTGGTAGGACTATGCATCGCCAGTATGCCTATGCATTTGTCAAGGTTGACTTTTATTCCCAGATGTGTGATCATGAAGAGGAATCTGCCTCCGCCGACCCTGAAAGTGCATTTTTTCGAGTTAAGGCACATGTTGTATTTGTAAATTTCTCCGAATACCTCTTCTAGGTCTGCCACATGTTGGACTATGCTATAGGATTTGACAACCTTGTCTTCGACATAGATCTTGACATTTTGTTCGATCTGCTGTTTGAAAATTTGGTCCATTAATCTTTGGTATGTAACGCTTGCATTTTTCAGGCCAAAGGACATGACCTAGTAGCAAAAGTTGGCATCTTCAGTAATGAATGTCGTTTTCTCTTCGCCTGAGGTGTGCATCCGAATTTGATTGTATCTTGAATAGGCATCCAAGAAGCTTAGCACTTGGAACCAGGATGCATCATCGACTAGCCTGTCGATGCTAGGTAGAGGGTATGCATCCTTGGGACATGCCTTACTGAGATTGGTATAGTCAGTGCACATTCGCCATTTGTCGTTGGCCTTTTTAACCATGACAACATTGGAGAGTCAAGTGGAGTACCTAACTTCTCGGATAAAATTGGCTTTAAGGAGCTTGTCTACTTCCTCTCTGACCAATCTACGTCTTTCTTCTCCCATCTTCCTCTTCTCCTATGACACTAATTTGGCCTGGAGACAGATGGCGAGCTTGTGGCATATAATGCTGGGGTGGATACCCGATATGTCAGATGTCTGCCATGCAAATAGGTTTGTGTTCCTATGTAAGGTATCGACTATGTGTCTATGTTCATGGCTGGTGAGGTGTCGGCTGAGCTGTGTATACTACCCCGGTTTGGGTCTGAGTTATAGTTTGAAAAGTTCTTCAATAGGCTTTGGGCCTCTATTAGCAGTGTCATCATGCGGATCTACATCGAATACATCGTCCAAGCTTGCTTGGTTGATAGTCAGGGCTCGGATTGGAGACCCTTCGTTCACGCTCATGACTTGAGTGCCACCTTTCATTGCAAGGTGAGGTCTGGTAGGTTCCCTGGTGGGAGGATATGGTGCCACTTTCAAGCTTTCAATGTAGCACTATCATGCCTGCTTTTGATATGCCTTGACAATCACGATCTATCCCGTTAAGGTGGGGAACTTCATCTTAAGATATGATGTGGAGACGATGGCTCCGATCTTATTCAATGTTTTCATTCCAATCAAAGTAAACTAAAAGGTATCTGCATCAACGATTAAGTACCTAATTGTAAAGCTCCTCAAGAGTTGGCCTTGACCCAAGGTGGTCATTAGGTCGACATGGCTTTCGGTCTCTACTCTTTCTCCTGTGAAGCCATGAAAGGGACCGGAGTAAGGCTGGATGGTATCAAGCGAGACTTCAAGCCTCTGGAATGTTTTCTAGTATAAGATGTCTGTGGAGCTACCCTGGTGTTCGTGGCCGGCATGTGTACTGGATCGCACAAGTAGTATAAAATGGTAAGAACCGAGTATTGAACTCTCGGGGAACTTGTGTTATCTGGCAAGCTATTTCGGTAAATAGGTGTCTGGTATGAAAAGATGATTGTGGTTATAAACAGGTGTGTAAACTATCTATGCAAAAAGAAAGAAAATCACGCAAGAGAAATGTTATGTCAAAACAAGTAGAGAACGTGTTGGTCTTCCTAATAGGTTCCTGATGCTAAAATGGATGTTCTCTATCTAACAATGTCCATGTATTCCTATGTTGTCTCCTGGACTGCTAGACCCCGATACCTCATGATAGCCTAGCCTAATCCTGATCAAGCCTCGTCCGCAAATTCCTCTTGTAAGACTAAACTCAACGAGGACCGCATTAAGACACACATACACAACTAAGTTCTTGTATCTCGATTCCTCGTGATAGTACAAAAAATTAGCCCCGTACTATCAAGGACTTTAGAATTAAACCAGTTTCCAATGTTGAATGACCTTAACAAAGCATGCATCTACGTGATCAAGGTAAAGGCATACTGGAATGAAAAGCAGATAGCACAGAGAACACACAAAACATCATTACATAGATAGAAATATATTTACATCAGGTACCTACAGGGAAGATCCAACAGAGGATTTAGCTTTCCATAGTCCAGAAACCTCCTTTACAACACAGAGAAGAACAAGATGAAAGATTGCAAAAATACAAGTGGTGAGGATGTCTCCTTCACCTCTAGGATATCACAATCACTCACTAATTGATCTCAAGCTCTCAGAACGGCTTCCGCTTCGAGCTGTCATCTCTACAGATCTTCACACAACAAAATCTCTTAGAACTCTTTGGAACTTGGACCTTTCTCTCTCTAGAACTTCCTTAACATGCAAAAGCTTCAAGCCAAGGCCAGACTCTTGTGCATCCAGAGGCTACTCAAGAAAAAATGCCAAACTCCCTTCAAAAAATCTAATTTCAAGCTTAAATAGGTGGGTTGGTCCGTGCTCGCGTGCTTAGCACAAATCTTAATCGCTTAGCGCGCATAAGTGGATTTTGGCTTAGCGCACTTCTCTCGCTTAGCGGATGAGCTGAAGGGGTGCACTTGATGACCTGGAGCGGTGCGCTCAGCGAACCTGACAGCTCATCTTCTTCTGGATTCTTCCTCGCACTTAGCCACTGAGTGTCGCACTTAATGAATGCTCGCTAAGCCAGCAGATTGGCTTAGCAAGAAGGTGAAAACAACACTTTTGCCAATTTGCCTAATTAACCTGAAATTGAGAGTAATTTATTATTAAACACAAAAAATAAAAGTATAAATTTTCTATTACCTATATTTAACAGAAAGTACTTATAATATTACAAAACAATTATAAATTGGAGAAGTTTGATACAATATACACAAGTTTTATACACAAAAGTTAGTCTTTTTCACCGACTAACACCTGGTCAATGAGGACCTTAGACACCATGAAGTTAGCAATTACGATGGAGACAACCATGGGGTCGTCTTGGTTAATAGG
This sequence comes from Glycine max, assembly GCF_000004515.6. Lineage (NCBI taxonomy): Eukaryota > Viridiplantae > Streptophyta > Magnoliopsida > Fabales > Fabaceae > Glycine > Glycine max. The sequence goes on along the minus strand of NC_016091.4, from coordinate 15,308,695 downwards.
GTTGATACCCTTGAAGTCTCTATCAGTGAAAGTGATAGGAGGAAGACTTCGTGGGGATGGTTGGTTGATACAATTGATTTTGATGTCCTAGATGGCATGGAGGTGGCGTTTGCAAGACTGACTCAACTTCCCTCCATAGGAAAATCCACCTGCAATGGTATTGATTACACCTTTGATTTGATAGGCAACCTCATTTTCATGTTCTTGCGGAGGTTGTCACTTGTGTCTTTACTGGTGGTGCCTCTATCTCGCTCGACCTTCTACTTTCTCCCATCTCCTGTCAGCATCATGATTTCTGTGGTGGTCCTATTGGTGTCCTTCGGGTCTCGCTCCTGTTAGGTTATTGTCAGGCCTCTTTACGAATTGGGCTAGATATCAGGCATGTATGAACTTTGTTATTTTATCTTTCAAAGCCTGGCAATCTTTTGTGTTGTCACTATAACTGCGATAGTATCTACAGTATTTGGTCCTATCTAACCCTAACCGGGGAGGAAGTGACAGAGGTAGTATAATTGGTAGCTCTGCGTTGAAGGCCTCCTCGAGGATTGTAGTACAATTGGTTATTAAGGGTTTGTGACGCTTGGACCTAGGCCCTTTTGGGAGAGGTTGGCGCTTGTTCTACTTGTGCCTTTTGTCCGACTTGTGTGAGCCAGTCTTCGTACCTCCTTATCTCTTATCACACTTTTGTCCAATCTTTCAGACCTCATTTCTGAACCTGGACATTTCTTCCATCTAGATGTAAGCTTTGGCTCGTTCGTGCAACTCGTCCATGCTACTAGGGGTTTTTTTGCACAAACTATCCGCAAACTTACCAGGCCGTAGGGCGAGGAGCATGGAGTGTAGTGCTACCTTTGGGTTGAGATTTTTTATCTGGACAATAATCCATCCAAACATGTCCATGAATTTCCATAGAGATTCATCATTTGCTTGTCACGGGCTGGCCAGAGCGGCAAATGTCATACGTATTGAGAACTGAAGCATTCAACAAGGGTGTCAAAGTTGTCGATGAACTTGGGAGGGAGTCCTCCGTTCCAAGTTAATGTTGCCCCTTTGAGGGACGTTGGGAAGACACAACATAGGATTGTGTCATCATTGGTGTATAGATTCGCCTAGGTGAGTAAAGTGTCCAGATGTTCATCTGGATCAGTGGTTCCATTGTACCGCTCTAGGTTGAGTGGTTTCCACCCTAGGGGTATGTCATCTTCCATGATACGATCAACAAAGAATTGTCGACGAGTAGTCTACCCTTCAAGACGGTGTATGTGGGAGAGACTAGGATCATCTTGGGTCTTAAATGTGTGTCGAAGGGACAAAACATCTAAGGCATGCCCCTATTTTGTGGTATGAAAGTGTAGTTGAGTTGGATCTCGACATCTTGGGAGCTAATTATTATGATCAGGATTGGTCTCATTACTCAAAGAATATATATATATATATATATATATATATATATATATATATATATATATACACATACACACACAATCATCTTTAGTGGAGTCTCCTTTTCTAATTACTAATACATTTTTTTTTATTTACAAGGCTCAAACTCAAAACATTATTCAAAATATTTGAGCACAGATTCATTCAGATCAACGACATGTTGGGTGAGGCATGTTAAGGCATGCCCTCTTGTACCAAGTATGTATACTATATAGGCTTAAATATATTTTTGGTCCATATAAATTAGTTCTTCATTTTTTTATCTTTGTAAGTTCATTTTTCTAATTTTGGTTCCTATAAGTTTTTTTTGTCAATTTTTAGTCTCTTTAGGTTTGTCATTTTTTATTTTTTGCTCCTTTAAGATTCTAAAATTTTTATTTATAATCTCCACAAGTTCATGTTTAAAGGGACTAAAATTAAAAAAATATATATAACTTACAAAAATAAAAAAATAAACAAAATATCTTATAAAGATCAAAATTAAAAAAAAAAAAAAAAAAAACACTAACTTACCAACACCATAAACATATTTAACCATGCATGAGTTTTGATGCATTAGAATTTAGAATGCAACACACAGGCTTCATTGGAAATCTAAAGTTGTTTTATGAACATTCTTGTGGTATGTCCGTTGTTTTGTCTTCTTATGTTCAGTTTTATAAATGTTGTTGACTAAAGCACACAATCGTGTACAACTAGGTTCGGGAGTAAATGAGTAATGAAGTTGGAGCAAGTAAGCAGGTTATTAATACAAAAATAATGGTCTTTATCGAGGAGTGAAGTAGGCACGTGCTTCACGCTTTGGATATTTTAGCCCCTCACTATTATTTACCAATAATTTCCTATTTTAGAAAAGTAGTAAATCCACATATATTTGTCCATTAAAATTTAACGCCATTTATATCAATTTATACAGTTCAAAAAAAAGTAATTTATAAAAATGTAAAAAAAAAAATAGTGTTAGTCTTATAGGATTTAAGTGTTTACTAGCATTTCTCATTCGGTACGAAAGAATCACAGAATTCAGCTTATATATATTAAAGACTAAAATTGTATGTTTTATATATAGTTAGAAAATCAAAATTCTTATACTTTCAAATAGTAAATATTTTTTTTAATAAATACTTGTTTCAATGGAAATGTTTGATTCAAATTAATTTTTGAAGGATCGAATACATCATACATGTTATGATTTCATCATCAAAAACATTTAACGGTTCAAAATTAACTCTATTACACTCTAAACGAAACAAGTATCGCTGTGTCATTTCTTATAAGAATTGGCTAATATACTTTCAGTTTTTTTTTTTAGAAATATACTTACAGTTATAACTTTTGAAATTAATTTGTATGAGATTTTTATATTATCAACACTATTGTTTCCGTCCCACTACTAAATTGACTGAAAATGATGAATTTAAGGTTCACTCTTACTAAGTCATCTTATTATTATTTAGATAAAAAAGAAATAGTCTTCAAAATTATATGATATCACCGTAGCGTAATCTTTCAAACACTTTGACCAATAAATTAGTCTTTCAAAACTTCTGTCATCAAATTAGTTCCTCAAAGATTTAATCTTTTACCAAATTATTTAACTTGAACCATATAAAATGACATCACATTGATTCTTATAAATAAATAAAAAAATAAAAACTATAGCAGTGTTAATCCTACAAATTGTACTTACTCTTTGAAAGGAACAAATTATTATAACAACTTAATAATTTTTACTAAATAATTTTATTAACAAATAAATATTTAAAGTAAAGAAACATGAATTCATAAAAGGTGAGAATGAATACATATACAGTAAACCTTCTGAATCGGTAACCAATTCTATATGCGACGTTGTTGGTGTTTGAAAAGTTAAGTGATAATGATTCAATCCACTAAGGTTGATAGTCAGAGGTCTTATTTATAAACTTATAATACTAACGATCAAATTCTATGATTTCGACTACAATAATATTTTTAAATACATAAATTTAATGTTATTTGATGTTTTTGTGTAACTTCTTTTATACCTACTTTAACTAATATTTCAAGATTCGAAAGGATCAGCTTCTAAGCGCTTCTAAACTCCACACGTGCTTTAATAAAGTCATTGAAAATGTCAATTTCTATTGAAATGAATTCCTTCGATGACACATTCAACTTCTTCGTAACTGCCTCAACTAATATTTTGAATGCACTCTTCTATTTTTTCTCGAGACAAATTCATTGAAATTATACATAAGTTCCATAACTTAGACAAATTTTACACAACTGAGGTAACAAGTAGTGACAAAACAACATTGTTGATATATTAATTTGTTGGAATTTTTTAAATATATATATATATATATATATATATATATATATATATATATATATATAATGATAAAAGAAATCCTTAAAGAACTAATTCAGTTATTAAAAAATTTAGAAAACATATAATTCTAGCGAATCAAATTAAGAATTTTGTAACTTATTGTTCTCGAGTCATTATCAGTACAACTTAACTTTATTTTTTATTGTCACCAGAGTTTGATCAGAAGATCCATATTTCATGGAACATGTCTACCTTAGTTTCATAAAATAAACTTAAATGTTTGTACACTATCAAAAACAAACTTATTTCTACCAATGGATTCCCGAAAAGTTGATCGATAACAATGTTGTGAAAATTGAGAATTCATATTCATAAATTTATAAGTCATAACTAATAGGTCCATCAAAACAACTGACAATTTGTCATATTAACATATAAAGCATAATTAACTTCTAATCAACTAGCCTAAAATAAAATATAATGCAGAAAATGATTATTGTTATTTAGATATTTTATTATGAAATAAAATATAAAATAATAAATGACCAATTTGATACATGAAAGATGTATTCACTAACAATTTGTCCCCTGAAAGATAGAAATAATCAATTTAGTCCACAAATTTGTGAATGTTATGACAAATTAGTTGGTCATCAAATCTTTTCTATTTTCATTAACCCTCATGCATATGTGACTCAAATGTGAGTGACATGGCACCTCCATAGGGTAAAGTGATTTGGCTTCTCAAAACACGTCATTTTGGATCTATTTGTCAGTTAATGTTTATCACCTTTAAACACAACATTTTGAACCAATTTTTCATGTTTGTATCCTTTAAACATAGTATTTTAGATGATTTTTCACCTCAAAAGTAAAACCATTCAGGTGAAAGAACCCACTTTACCATTCACATCACCTTTCTCACAAAGACTTGGTGTTTCTTTTTTTTTTCTCGTGCTCTGACAAACAATGATGACCACCGGCAATGGGCCATTCACAAAAAATAATTAGTTGGATTTGGTAATGTAACGAACAAGGTTAACTTATGAAACCATTCACACTCACTTTTATTGGGAGCCATGTTGTGTAGTATTATTGTTTGATGTGATCAAATTTTAAGATATTTTTGCTAGCTATACTAAATCAAATTCAATTATATTAAAGTTATAATCAAGTGATATTTCAACTCGATATTTCATTCCTTAGAATCACATGGTGGACTATATTGTCATTTAGTTATATATTTTTGGACCACTTTGACAATAATTGTAAAAATTGAGGGACCAGATTGACAATTTTTAGCAAACGTTCAAAAGTTTCCAAGCATAATGATCTCCTCAATTATATTGAAACTTGAACAAAAGCACAAATTTGAAACTGCAATGGGATTATACAAGAACAACAATGGGATTATAAGGAAACTCCATTATAAAAAAACAAAAATATGAAACTAGAACCACCACAATGGGATTACAACAAAAAGAATAAAACAACCCATTTTAAACACCCCACCACAACATTGAGGACATCATTGCCATATACATAAAAAAAAACATAACCAAAAAAAACTTCTTCAAAATCCATTATTAGAAAATATGTTTTCTACATCGGTTATTTATGACTTTCTACATCGGTTTTTAACCGATGTTGAAAGTGTTGATGTTGAATGTATTATCGTTAACATCGGTTCCAAAAAATCGATGTTAACGTTAAATTTACAACATCGGTTATTTAAATAATCGATGTTGATAATAAGAATTACACCCAAAAAAATGTATTAATGTTGACAGTTAACATCGGTTTTTTGAAAAAATTGATGTTAACGTAACTTAACATCGGTCTTTTACAGAAAACCGATGTTAACGTATGTTAACATCGACAGTTAACATCGGTTATTTGGAAAAATCGATGTTAGCATACGTTAACATCAGTTTTTCTAAATAACCTATGTTGTTTTGTTAAAATCGATGTTAAGTTATGCGTTAATGTTGACAGTTAACATCGATTTTTTGGAAAAACCGATGTTAACGTATGTGTTAATGTTGACAGTTAACATCGGTTATTTGGAAAAATCGATGTTAGCATACGTTAACATCAGTTTTTCTAAATAACCTATGTTGTTTTCAGGAATTTTTTTTAAATACTCTCTTTGTTTTTACAAAAAAACCAAAATTTAACCTGTAAATTTAAAATCAGACCACACAGCATATATGATTTGCATTCTGCTTGCAAATAGGTTTTAGCAGAAAACTAGCTAGTAAACTATTAAAATGAAACAAAAATTATAAAAAATGTAATGCAAAGTACGATAAACTAATTAAGTAACCTAAAGTTACATAGTTCCCTAACATCCTACATTTGATTTCTAACTTTTAGATAATACTATGTCCACTGGATGCGAAGCGCCTTGAATCTCTCTGCTTCCAATGGTCTAACATCATTAAAATACTGCATGATCAAATAAAAGATAAATCAATGATGTAATAACAATGATAAGAAAACCAACTTTGTTTGAAATAAACAATTACCGTTTCCCAATTATTCCTGAAAGTTCCTGAGATTATCATGGACATCCAGTGCATGACGTAATAGCCATACTTAGTGCTTCCTTTTTGTCTATTACACTAAATACATAATGAAATTTGGATATTAATTAAACATTAACTACAATTAGTGTACACACACATAAGCAATATATATAAGTAGAAGTTTTATTTAAATCAGGTACCTTAACAACAATCCACCTAGCAGGAGCCTTGGATTTAGGTTGTGGAGTATCATGAAGTCCTTTCAAAGCACTGTTGAATACGAGGAACATTAAAATATTGATGTTGTTGAGTTATGCTAATGCAAATGTATTGAAAACAACATTGACCTGTTAATTATTCCCTTAAGGTAGTTGTCTGACCTATTATGTAAAGAACAAAACCAGACAACCATTTGCCTTAGGCAAAATGACAACCATTTGCCAGTGTCCGCTGCAGTGGAGACGAATATGGGTTATTATAGTAGTATAGATTATTTAAATTCAGTTGTTGTGTTTGACTTACCCATTCAGGTAGGCTCCAAGGTAGACATCACGTTTTGAACTCTGCATCCAACTCTTGATGTAACTTTCCGATTCAAATTGCAATTGCCCAGATCTCTGAATGGACTGTGGCTCGAGGAATCCATACACATCGGAATTCCCTACTCGCATACTTGTCTCAGTCAGATGCCTGTCTTGTTAAGACAAAGATAATTATGTATGAATTTAAAACAAATACTTTGGTAGTTAATAGTAATCTAAATTGACTTGCAAAATCCACAACTGTATAACAGAGATGCTGAGACATTAACCATCGTGTGCTATTTCAGATAGATCTTCATGCTTTATGTACAAGGGGAAGTCTGAATTAAACAGGCCGAACAGGGAAGCATCCCACATAACCTGGAGAGGCTTCAAAAACAGTTGTGGGATGGTCAATGTCATCAGATATAGGGGATCTTCGACCTCATGATCTGGGCTTTTTGGAGGTTTTGCTGGAGACACAGCTGTCTGTTGATCAAACATAGTTAATTAACAAGTTTTGATTACAGTGAACAAATCAATTGAAAAAAAGAAACATATAATCAGAGTAAAATACATGTTCTGATAAACGCCTTACGAGATGTGTCGGCCAAGCAAGGAAGGTGTTAAGTGTCTGCCCCACTAAGGTAACCTCGTTAGTGGGTACAGGAACGGGAGTCTCTACATCTTTAACCTCCTCAACACCAACCTTCACTTGGCCATGCAACAAAGGGATATTGTGAACCGCTGTGGATCCCTCATAAAGTCTTCCTTGGGCAACCAGGCAGGAATGATTTTCTTCAATGTACAGCCTGCATTTGTCTGAGTCACCCGTCTCTGGATCGTTCCCTAAGGGATCAACACAGCTCTCCTTTGTGTTGACGCGAGCACCTAAGGGACCAACTCTGGCTCCGGAGGCAGTGCAAGTCCCTGTGATTGCATCTAAGACTAAAACTGGGACTGCATCTGGCTGAAGGATGCCATTACCTACCAAGTCACTTTTTCTGTGATCAACTCCTCCAGCTGGTACCTGATTTGTTGGGTCAACTACTATAGGTCTTCAGGAGGCATGGAGGAAGAATTGTGGGATGTTCGTGGATCCGATCCGAAATATTGCTTTATGGTGACACCGGCTCCAGCAGCACGGACACGACCAGGATGCTCTGGTCACCCAATGGCAGCAGTCAGGACATTCTGACGTCCATGGGGGACGAATGATCCCTGTGACGCCTGCTCCTCCAAAGAATCTTGTACAGAATATATTTGTCCAAGGCATTCACAGAATACACAAAGATAATTACAATTCTTAATTGAAAATGACTTATAATCTTCTCAGCTATTTCCTTTGCTACCTCAGACGTCATCTGCCCAATTTGCTTTGTGCGGGCCATCTTCCACTTCACGTGGCATCCGATGGGAGATGGAGGGTCAATGACGCCCTCAGTGCTTCTAGACTGGGCAGCTTCCTCCAGTCTTTTCTTTGTCTTCTCAGCCATGAGCTTTTGTTCTAAATATTCATAACCCCCACGAGACAACACGTGGAGGGGTAGTGTTTTGCTACTGGATGGCCTGTGCTTTTTTCCGCACATCCTACAAAAATCAAACATTAATGAAAATGATTACTACAGTGAATTATAAGAAGTGATTTTTTGTGGAAAACAACTAAAATGACAAACTACATACCTCCCATGAGGGGCCTTTGTGGGTTTGACAAAACTGGGCCCATTTCTCTTTGCTAATGTCGTATTTTTCATAGACAGTGTCGTCTACACTGTCCTTGTCGGCTGCAAGTGCCCATTTCCTGGTCAAGTCAGATTTAAACTGCCTTCACCACTCACCGACAGTCTAAAGAATTTTCTTCTTTGTCCTACTATGAGAAGCTTCAGAGATTTCAAATTTCGCCTTGCAAACAATAAATTAGGTTTTATTGTAAGTAAATTATAAATTTTGGCTACTAAAGAAAATCAAAGAAGAAAACTAAAATACTTGAATATCCTCCTGTCATACCCTAATTTCGTCCGAGGACTATTGCTTGATGGCATGCAACCTTTGATTGACCGCTTCAAAGTACTTGGCACCCTTTGTTTCACAATATGTGAAGTCCCGAGACGTGCCAGAAATCAAAAGGAAGTGTTGTTACGCAATCCGTCAAAATTCCGTAACATGACGGAAATCAAAAGGAAGTATTGTTACACAATCTGTGAATTTCCGTAACTCTTCGAAAGCTAAAAAAGGGAGTAATTATATGATCCGTAAGGTTTCGTAACCTTACGAAAAGAAAACAAGTATCGTTACGAAATTCGTAAAGTTTCGTAACGTTACGGAAAAAGAATCACCAAAAAAAGCAAAGGGGTGTATTTAGTAAAAAAAAAAGGGTGCAAACAGTAACCAGGCCCACTTGGGCCTTCCAGATTCTTCCTCCAGAAGGCGGTTGCTTCTGGAGGAAGCAACCTGGCTCGCCCAGGCGAGCTGGGTGGCAAGCTCCTCCCCTATTTTGCTATAAATAGGGGGAGGAGTGAAGAAGAAAAGGGTTCAGCCTTCTTGGCACTTCGTATTCACTTGAAATTGCTGAGGAAAATTGTTTCCGTGAAGAAAATCCAAGCCGAAGCGCTTCCGTAACGTTTCCATGGGTAATTACGCGAAGATTTTCAACCGTTCTTCGTCATTCATCGTTCATTCTTCATTGTTCTTCGGTCTTCAACCGGTAAGTACCCCAAATTGAGCTTTTCAATTCATTCTATGTACCCGTGGTGGTCCCCATTTGTTTTGTGTACTTTTATCCTCGTTTCATTTACTTTCCGTACCTCCTTTTGATGTGCTTCAGTCATTTATTTAAGTCATTTCTCGTCTAATCAAAAAATAAAATAAATTTCCACCGATCATTTGATTTGTAATATCTGTTAATTTCTGTTAAAATGAAATGCGACCGTTCGGTCGTGCCCCGCTTTGATGGAGGGTATGTAGGAGCAAGAGTCCCGCTTTTGTCGACCTCAAAAATAAAAAAGGAAATAAAAGTTAGGGTAACACAATTTCACACAATTCTAAAAATAAGGTTGTTGTCCTTTGAGACAAACGCGAGAGGTGCTAATACCTTCCTCAAACGTAAATACAACTCCCGAACTTGGAATATTCTTTTTGACCGGTTTCCTTCGGTTTTTCCGACGTTTTCCACAAATAAACGTTGGTGGCGACTCCGCGCATTTTCCTCCTTTCGAAAATGCACCCGTGAGCCTCGCCTCGCTCGCCCGCAAAAGGGCATGTTGTGACAGTTGGCGACTCCACTGGGGACTGTTTTTTGTGAGTTAGGCCTATTTTAGGGAATTGTGGAAATGTGAATGATCGAGGTCGTACCCGAATCAAATAAACATGAAAATGCAGTAACTAGGAAGTGATCCTAGGTCGTTTCCCAACGAGCAATGACAAACCAAATGTTCATAATATACTTGCAGTAACAGTAACGATTGGGGGGGGTTTGGTTGTTTGGTAATTAAAGAGCAAAACAAGTAAACTGGAATACGAAAATACTAATATTAAAAACGGGTTGTTTCCTCTGATTCAGAAGCCATTCTCTTATCCTGGGTTATGGAAAATTCGTCCCTAACAGTCAACCACTTAATCCAACCCTGTTTCAATTTACTAAGCGAAAATCAACTTAGGGTTTTCAATACATGATTAGGCACCACATACACCAGTTAGCCCTTCGTCCATTAAGCATGAATGCAAGTTAGGCTCAGAGGCAATTAATCGAACACGAAGCGTGCACTGATTAATATTCACGAAATTGGGATAACTGGTGAAGGGAAAACTGTCAGGAACCCACATTACAAGCGAAACCTCAAAGAGAGTTGGGCTTCGTCATCAAAAGGAAACAACACCAGAAAATCTAGCCTTCCATGGATTCAAACAGAAAACGCAAATGAAACATGAAACAGAAACATAAATGAACAGAAACGTAAATGAACAGAAACGTAAATGAAAGTAGAAGAAGAAGCACGAATGAACTCGTAATTAGAAGCAGAAAATGGAAATTTGCATTAAGAACGAACATTGTAACAAGGGAACAGAAAAATGTGAAAACCTAAAACCAAAGCTCTGAATAATGAAAATAGCAGAATAGAATGCCTTGCACAAATCCCAAGGCAGCTATTTAAAAAGAGTCACTCAAAGTCACTGGGCCCTATTACAATACTCTGGCCCAAAACGAAATAAACATTGAACAACATAAAATAAAATTGCGAAATTTCCTAATTAGAAATTAACTAAGGTAAGCGCTGCTTTATTTGCCCTCTTCAAGTCCACAACTAAAATCCGGATTAAGCCCAATGTTTCATTAATTCCTGAAATTAGATTAAAAACATCAAATTAGCTAAATGAGCCCAAATAATAAAACTGCCTAATTAATTGACAATTAAGACCAATCAATAATTAAAATGGTGCAAAAAGGGTTTAGAAAATAGAAGAAAATGATGGCACATCAGTGAAACTTCGTGTGTGCATTTTGTTGAACTGTGTAAATATAATAACTGCTATCTTTTCCGCATTTTTACACTGCATTCTAAGCACCCACGGGTTTGAGTAAAAAAGGGGCCCTATACCCGGGTTCATGGGAATCTAAGGAGTGGAGATGAATCTATGGTCATGCTAGGTCTCCGACTTGCTTGACAATAGTGAAACCTCGTCTAGAGCTTTCTCTCTTTATAATGTGTTGTCGCTGGTATTCCATACCGCCACAATATTATTATCTTGAGTGATGATACCTCTAGAAAACAGCCATGTGAGTTATGAATAGTTGGGAGTAGTTATTAGAGACCCCTAGATATTATCCTATAGGTTCGCAAATAGGGGCATAGAGCAAACACGCTCTGTGCCATTTGTTCTCATGCATTCTTCTGCGAATAGCACATAAATTATACTTTTGCTAGTGATATTTTGTTTCTCTAGAATAATACGTCACTTTTTAATACATACGTTGAGGCACCATAATGCCTAAAACGTAGTATTAAAAAGATGGATCTTTTTGGTCTCGTATACGTAAATTACCCCTTTGTTTTGTTTTCTTTCCGTTTCATGCATGCGCATTGCATCATTCATATCGGAATCTTGATCCACCCCTTTTTTAGGTAAATGATGGGGACAAATCAAAACGGAAAAAGATTTTATCAAGTCAAGATTAAAGGTCTAGATGTCACCAGCCTTAAGGAGTTGGGACGGTTGAAGGGACCCCTCCAAAGGCAAGCCTTCCGCAAAGTGTACGGAAAGATTTTAGATTTGACCACAGCGGAGGTATTTACGGAAGTTGTTGTATCCTTCGCCCAATACTATGACCAGCTGTTGAGATGCTTCACGTTTGGGGACTTCCAAATGGTACCGACTGTTGAAGAATTTGAGTAGATATTAGGATGCCCTCTTGGGGGAAGAAAACCGTATCTTTTCTCTGGGTTTCTTCCCTCCTTGAGTAAAATTGCAGCTGTGGTCGAAGATTCGGCAAGAGAGTTGGATCGTATAAAGCAAACTTGAAACGGCGTAGTGGGCCTACCGCGGAAATATTTGGAAGGCAAGGCAAGGGATATGGCAAGTCAAGAAAAGTGGGTCCCGTTTGCGGATATACTAGCTTTGCTAATCTTTGAGGTTGTCCTCTTTCCGAACGTGGACGGTTTGGTGGACCTAGCCGCAATTGATGCTTTCCTTGCATATCACCATCGCAAAGAGAGCCCAGTGGTGGCTATCTTGGCGGACTTATTTGACACATTTGACCGAAGGTGCGAGAAGAATAGCGCACGGATCGTCTGCTGCTTACCCGCTCTTTGTGTGTGGTTGGTTTCGCACCTATTCCAACAAGACATAAGACACCCGTGTCCGCTTCAAAGTTATCGCTCGTGCGTCGAGAAGAGAAGAGTCGATTGGGACCAACACTTGGCTGGGATAGGGGGCAGCACAATCAATTGGTTTCCTCGATGGAAGGAAGGAAAGGAGGGAGTTCTTTTCTCATGTGGGGACTACCCTAATGTTCCGTTGATAGGGACGAGGGGTTGTATTAACTATAATCCCGCACTTGCCATAAGACAGCTAGGGTACCCCATGAGGGGAGCGCCAACAGAAGAGAGCCTCTCGCCTTTCCTTGTGAGAGATTTCGACGCGCAAAGTCTCAAGGTTGTACAAAGAGTCCACAAGGCGTGGAGAAGTCCGTTGAGGAAAGATAAAGAACTTAGGGGCATCCGTAATGGCATCATCGGTGGTTATCATGAATGGCTAAGAGTTCATACGCAAGGGTTAGATTGGCTCTCCAAGTTGATAGTTATCAATGAGGAGAACTTCGAAGCTCCGGAAGAGGATGAAGAAGTCCAAGCTCTAAAATTAGAGCTAGGGAAGGCAAGACTCGCTAAAGAAAAATTCGAGTCAACCGCTACAAGCATCCGGAAAGAGTGCGCCGAGTTACGAGAGGAAAACGTGGCTACTGCAAGAGCCCTTGAACAAGAAACCAAGAGGGCCCGCAAGGAAGAGCATGCTCGAGATAAATTCCGAGGAGCTTTATGGGGTAGCAACAATGAGCTCAAGCTCCGGAGAGAGGAAAGAGACCAGTCACGGGTACATGACATGATCTTAAAGGAAGAATTAGCTTCTTGCTCAAGATCCAAGAGAAGTTTGGCTCAACACTTGGAAGCCACGGAGCGAAGCATGCTAGCCATCATAGGGCAGTACAAGGAAGAGTTAAACCAGTCTTTGACCCATGAACAAAAGCTAGTAGAGGATTTCGCACAAGCGTACGCCGAAAAGGAAGCAAGAAGGAGGGTGATTGATGCATTGCATCAAGAAGCGACCATGTGGATGGATAGGTTCGCCTTGACCTTAAATGGAAGTCAAGACCTCCCGCGACTACTAGCCAAAGCAAAGGCCATCGCTGAAGTGTGTTTAGCCCCTGAGGAAATTCACGGGCTAATCAATTACTGTCAACACATGATAGATTTGATGGCCCATATAATTAGAAACCGTTAGGTTCTATTGTAACACTTTTGTATGATCTTGGCTAGATAAAAGCTTTGTTCTTTTTTATAAAGCGAGAAGTTCTGAAACTCATCACGTTATCTAAAAAGGGCCTTGAGGTGGATCCAAGTGCTCTGATCATTCATTAGCATATTCATGTTTTGGTGGCATACTCACCATCGTTTGTTTCTTTAGGGAACTCACCATAACTAAGAAAGCGCAAAGGCACCCCTATAACACTTGATCCAGAAAAATGGATAATGAAGAGGGAGTGTAAGAACAGATGAAGGCCGACCTATCGGCCTTAAAAGATCAAATGGCTTCTATCACGGAGGCCATGCTAAAGCTTCAGAAAACTATAGAAGATAATGCCACGGCGGCCGCCTCCAATACAGCTAGGGAAGCGGAACCGGTGCTACAGCCCGCAATAAACTTGGGTCGAGACAGAAACACGACGGTTTTCGGTCAGAGATATAGTCCTTAAGCCTACCCTTATGGTTTGCCTCCGGACTTCACCCCCCATACCGCTCTAGACGATTTGAGCCAAGCCCCTACCTTCGAGGGGAAACTCCCTCCTTGTGCCGACTATCCTCTGCAAGAAGATGATGAAGGAGAGGCCCATCTAGGCCCTCTACTTCCCCTCAAGGATCCGGCCCCCCATGAATTGCCCCAACCAAACATAGTCCGCTATGTCCCGTCTCCACCCGCACCCGTTAAAGAATTTGTTCCCTTTGCAAAAGATAAGGGAAAGATTGATTTACTTGAAGAGAGGCTGAGAGCGGTAGAAGGCCTCGACAACTACCCGTTCTCGGATTTAGCGGATCTGTGTCTGGTACCTGACATCATCATCCCTCCCAAGTTTAAAGTACCAGATTTTGATAAATACAAAGGGACGGCATGTCCAAAAAGTCATCTTCGGATGTATTGCCGAAGGATGGGGGCATATTCTACGGACAAAAAGCTGTTGATGCATTTCTTTCAAGACAGCTTAGCCGGAGCAGCAGTGGCATGGTATACCAATCTGGAAGCTTCTCAGATCCGGTCATGGAAAGACTTGGCAACTGCCTTCATTAGGCAGTACCAATACAACACGGATATGGCTCCTGATCGAAACCAGCTTCAGAGTATGACCAAGCGAGAACATGAGTCCATTAAAGAATATGCCCAAAGGTGGAGAGACCTCGCAGCCCAAGTCGTCCCGCCCATGACTGAGAGGGAGATGATCACAATTATGGTAGATACGTTGCCTACGTTGTACTATAAGAAGCTGATAGGATACATGCCAGCTAACTTTGCAGACCTCGTCTTCGCCGGAGAAAGAATCGAGTCCGGACTGAGAAAAGGAAAGTTTGAATATGCCTCCAATGTTACCCCCAACAACAACAGAAGAGCCCCAGTGGTGGGCACGCGGAAAAAGGAAGGAGATACCCACGCGGTCACCACCGCCCCAACATGGATGAAAGCGCCCCAAAATGCCCAAAACTCATACTATCACAACCCCCCGAACTTTTCAATCCGAGCCGGGAGTTCCCTCCCAACTCAAGTGGAAGGACCTCCCGCAACAGAAAAAACGTCTGCCCAACACACAGCTCCAGCCACTCCCCGAACAGCCAATAATACAACTCCTGGCGCGAGCTATAACAATGCACGACGCCCCCCCCCCCCCCCCCCCCGAAAGATGATTTCTCTCCTATTCCCATGGCATACTCCGAGTTGTGGCCTTCATTATTGGAAAATCATTTGGTGGTGGCCATACCCGGGAAGGTCTTCCAGCCACCATACCCCAAGTGGTACAACTCGAATGCCAAGTGTGCATACCGCGGTGGAAGAGTTACTTCAACGGCTCATGGACTGGGGGCAGCGCGAAGTGTCCAAAGGAGGTAGGGAAGAACCACAGATTTGCATGCAGTCGGAAGAAAAGAAGGTTCCCCCAACCCCCAAAGCCCTACTAATATGTTTCACTAGGAAAGGGACCGGCTCCAGGCCCATGTACCCCCCGAAAGCGCCCAAGCCAATGCCGTTTGCATATCAAAGCAATAAGGTTGTTCCGTGGAAGTATACCCCTCCCGCTTTTGGAGAAAGAGTTGCAACCGAAGTTGACTCCTTGTCAGCCAAGGTGACCAACATCACCGGCCTTAGTGGCGTAACCCGCAGTGGCCGGGTGTTTGCTCCCCCTCACTCGGCGGAATTGCCCTCCAAGGGGAAGGCGCCTATGATCCAAGAGCCCACAGACGTAGCCACCCCCTCAAAAGAAGTGGATCCTCCGATGGTAAAAGGAGCTGAAAAGAAAGAAGGTCTTCAAGGAAAGGCGGTGACTTTGGAAGAGGCTCATGAGTTCCTTCATCATATCCAACAAAGAGAGTTTAAAGTAGTTGAGCAACTGAATAAAACTCCGGCAAGGATCTCTTTGCTCGAACTGCTCATAAACTCTGAGCCTCATTGTGCACTATTGATGAAGGTCCTCAACGAAGCCCACGTACCACACGACATCTCAGTTGAGGGTTTTGAAGGCATTGTTAATCATATAACCACCAATAACTATATCGCGTTTGCAGAAGAAGAGATTCCCATCTAGGGGAGAGGGCACAACAAGGCTCTACATGTGTCTGTCAGATGTATGGACCATGTCGTCGCTAAGGTACTCGTCGACAATGGTTCAAGTTTAAATTTGATGCCAAAGACCACCTTGGAGAAGCTTCCTTTTAGTGCGTCACGTCTAAAACCAAGTTCGATGGTGGTACGAGCCTTTGACGATAGTCGGCGGGAAGTGATGGGGGAAATCGATATCCCCATTCAGATAGGCCCCCACACTTGCAATGTGGTTTTTCAAGTGATGGACATAAATCCCGCCTACAGCTGCCTCTTGGGGAGACCCTGGATTCATGCGCTAGGAGTGGTCCCTTCAACGCTTCACCAGAAATTGAAGTTCGCGGTTGGTGGACTTTTGGTGATAGTGTCAGGCGAAGAGGATATGTTGGTGAGCTGCCCCTCCTCTGCACCATATGTAGAAGCAGCAGAAGAATTATTGGAAACAACTTTCCAATCCTTCGAGGTGGTGAGTTGTGCTTCTGTGGAAACGAGTCTGTTGCTACCTTCTCTCTCTAATGCAGCCATAATGGTGGCACGGGTTATGCTCAACCACGGTTATGAGCCCGGAATGGGTCTGGGCAAGGACGACCTCGGGAATGTCGATGTGGTCGACATTAAGGGAAACCCGTGCAAATATGGGTTGGGGTATGAACCCGGGATACCGAGAAGGAGGAATGCGATGTCAAGACTCCGGGCAGATAGGGCATGGCCCGGCCATGTTAGCCAGTGTTTCACCAGTGCCGGAATAATGTTCGAGGAAGAGGAGGCAGCAATAGGAGAGGAGTTCCCTCAAGACCCGCCAAATTTCGTGCGGCCATGCCATCCCGATTCCCAAGTGGGGAACTGGCGCGTGATAAGCCAGTCAGAGGTCTATACTGCTGATTCAATGTAATTAGAGGCTATAGATTCCTTTCTCTTTTGTTTTGTGAAACCTACCTTATTAAATAACAAAGAGATTTTGTTTCATCTGTTCTTGCAGTTTTGCCTTTTCTCATATCATTTTGCATGTTTTGTTTCTTTTGTCTTGATTGGTATAGATATGAGGGTCGATTCTTTGAGGATCCTAACAAAGAGGGTTTGATAATCGATTTTGACCGAGAAGTAAGCCAAACAATAAGCGAAGAAGAGGAAGAGGACGTCCTTTCACCAGAGTTGGAGAGGTTGATCGCTCAGGAAGAGCGCGAAACGAAGCCTCACCAAGAGGAAACCGAATTGATAAACTTAGGGACCAGAGAGGGAAAGAAAGAAGTAAAAGTAAGAACCGGTATGACCGCAGCTATCTGCCAAGGCTTGATAACCCTTCTTGAAGAATATCAAGACGTCTTTGCATGGTCGTACCAAGACATGCCAGGTCTGGACCTCGACATTGTGCAGCATAAGTTGCCATTGAATCCTGGGTCTTCCCCGGTTAAGCAAAAGCTACGAAGGATAAGACTCGAGATGTCTTTAAAAATCAAAGAAGAAGTGAGAAAGCAGTTCGATACGGATTTCTTAGCTCTAGCTCAATACCCAGAGTGGATGGCCAACATTGTCCCGGTCCCAAAAAAGGACGGCAAGGTGCGAATGTGCGTAGACTATCGGGACTTAAACTGAGCCAGTCCTAAGGACAATTTTCCCTTGCCACACATTGATATACTGGTAGATAATACAGCCTAATTCGCCCTTTTCTCATTTATGGATGGTTTCTCGGGGTATAATCAGATAAAGATGGCACTCGAAGATGTGGAGAAGACTACTTTCATCACTCTATGGGGAACGTTCTGCTACAAAGTGATGGCCTTCGGGCTGAAAAATGCTAGGGCAACCTATCAGCTTGCCATGGTAGCGTTGTTCCATGACATGATGCATAAAGAGATAGAGGTCTATGTAGATGACATGATTGCCAAATCTCGGACTGAGGACGAACACCTCGTCAATCTACGTAAGCTGTTTGGAAGGCTGCGGAAATACCAACTGAAGCTAAACCCAACCAAGTGCACCTTCGGGGTAAAGTTGGGGAAGTTGTTGGGATTTATCGTGAGCCAGAAAGGGATAGAGATAGATCCCGAGAAAGTGAGGGCCATTCTTGAAATGTCAGAACCACGCACGGAGAAGTAGGTTCGAGGTTTCTTGGGCAGGTTGAATTACATCGCGAGATTTATCTCGCAACTCACCCCTACATGTGAGCCCATCTTCAAGCTATTACGTAAGAACCAGGCGGTCCTGTGGAACAGCGACTGCCAAGAGGCCTTCGAGAAGATCAAACAGAGCCTCGCAAACCCCCCGGTGCTCATGCCACCTGTAACAGGAAGACCTATTTTCCTGTACATGACTGTGTTAGACGAGTCTATGGGGTGCGTGTTGGGTCAGCACGATGACTCTAGGAAAAAGGAGCAAGCTATTTACTATCTAAGCAAGAAGTTTACCGCATGTGAGATGAATTACTCAATGCTGGAAAGGACGTGTTGCACCCTGGTATGGGCATCACATCGTCTTAGGCAGTACATGCTCAGTCATACCACGTGGCTTATTTCCAAAATGGATCCCGTGAAATACATCTTTGAGAAACCGGCCCTCACGGGACAAATCGCTAGGTGGCAGGTACTACTATCTGAATTCAATATTGTGTACGTCACCCAAAAGGCGGTAAAGGGAAGCGCCTTGGCAGATTATTTGGCCCAGCAACCCCTCCAGGATTATCGGCCGATGCACCCTGAGTTCCTGGATGAAGACATCATGGCCCTGTTCAAAGAGAAGTGGACGCACATGGACATAGACAAATGGATTATTTGCTTTGATGGGGCATCTAATGCTTGGGCCATGGAGTAGGGGCAGTCCTTGTATCCCCGGATGATCAGTGTATTCCTTTCACGGCCTGGCTAGGTTTCGATTGTACCAACAATATGGCCGAATATGAAGTGTGTGCCCTTGGGATTCAAGCAGCCATTGATTTTGATGTAAAGCTACTCAAAGTGTATGGAGACTCGACTTTGGTAATATGCCAGTTGAGAGGAGAATGGGAAACTAGTGATCCGAAGTTGATACTCTATCAAACTCACATCTTGAAGTAAGCCGAATTCTTTGACGACATTTCTTTCCACCACATACCTCGGGAAGAGAACCAAATGGCCGATGCATTGGCCACCCTGGCATCCATGTTTCAACTTGCCCCACACGGGGATCTGCCGTACATCGAATTCAGATATCGGGGCAAGCCAGCACATTGTTGTGCGATAGAGGAAGAGCGAGATGGGAAACCGTGGTACTTCGACATCAAACAATGTGTTGAGAACAAAGAACATCCACCAGGGATTTCTGACAATGACAAAAGAACGTTAAGGAGATTGGCTATTGGTTTCTTTGTGAGTGGTACCATCCTGTACAAACGAAACCACGACATGACCCTCCTACGATGCGTAGATGCCAAAGAGGCGAACTACATGATTGAGGAAATCCACGGGGGTTCATTTGGGACACATGCCAATGGGCATGCTATGGCCAGGAAGATCCTTAGGGCCAGTTATTACTGGCTCACTATGGAAAGTGATTGTTGCGCCCATGTAAGGAAATGTCATAAATGTCAAGCATACGCGGACAATGTCAATGTTTCTCCACATCCTCTGAATGTTATGTCCGCCCCTTGTCCTTTTTCCATGTGGGGGATAGACGTCATTGGGGCCATCGAACCCAAAGCTTCGAATGGTCATCGCTTCATTCTTGTGGCGATAGATTACTTCACCAAATGGGTCGAAGCGGCTTCTTATACCAATGTCACGAGGAGTGTGGTGGTCAGATTCATAAAGAGGGAACTGATTTGTCGATACGGACTCCCTAGGAAGATCATTACTGACAATGGCACCAATCTGAACAACAAAATGATGCAGGAAATGTGCAGGGATTTCAAGATCCAGCATCATAACTCTACCCCTTATCGGCCAAAGATGAATGGGGCTGTAGAGGCTGCAAATAAAAATATTAAGAAGATTATTCAGAAAATGACGGTGTCATACAAAGATTGGCATGAGATGCTGCCTTTCGCCCTGCACGGATATAGAACCTCGGTACGAACTTCTACTGGGGCAACGCCATATTCCTTATTTTATGGGATGGAAGCGGTACTCCCATTTGAGGTAGAGGTCCCTTCCCAGAAGATACTTGCGGAATCAGGCCTAGAAGAGTCAGAGTGGGCTCAAACACGCTACGACCAACTCAACCTTATTGAAGGTAAACGTTTGACGGCCATGAGCCATGGGCGCCTATATCAACAAAGGATAAAGAACGTGTTCGACAAGAAGGTACGCCCGCGCAAGTTCAACGAGGGGGACCTTGTGCTGAAAAAGATATCCCACACTGTTAAGGATAATCGAGGGAAGTGGGCCCCGAATTATGAAGGACCTTTCGTTGTGAAAAGGGCTTTTTCTGGGGGTGCTCTGGTACTCACCAACATGGATGGCGGGGAACTACCCTCGCCCGTGAACTCCGATGTCGTTAAACGATATTACGCTTGAAGTCTGGGGCAATTGAGGGAACTGCTGCATGTTCTTTTATTTCTCAGTTTTTTGTTCTTCTTGGTTTCCTCCAGGGATTCCCATCCGCTGTAATTATCTCATCACGTTTCTTTAAAAGAAGAGAACATGGGTTGAGGCTTCAGTCCTCACTTTGGTTTTAAACCTTGTGTTAGTTTGTAATAACCTGAGCCCTTTTCGCTCAGTTCATGGGGTGCCCCAAACGCTTAATTAAAACTGAACCTGACCAGCTTTCACTAAGAAGATCATTGCATTGAAAACATTCATGCATGCACATACACATGCATATTTTGTGATAACAGGGGCAAAATCATCTTAGGCCACGGTCAGAAGTTGAGACAAAGTTAACGGAAGAAATCAACCAAGGTAAGACGACGACCCGGTCATGATTTGCCACGCATTGTTGTTTCCTACTTTCAGGTACTTAGGGACGGATGCAAATGGAGGATAGGGTCACGACCGACAGATCGTCGTCCTTCCCGGCGCTGGACAAGCGGAAAACGTCGCTGCAAAGCAGCCCAGTATCCTTTAAATTCGCAGTAATTATTACTATCGTTTGTTTAAAATAAATAATGGATGCCTGATCTAACTTAAGTGGGTTCGAGTAGGCGAACGCTAACCTGTAGGGGGCCATGGTTATGTTTCCCCTAAAAAAAATTGCAGGTTAGCTCGCCTGGGCAAGCAACCCATGCACCATTATAAAAAACGAGGGAGGGGAACGTTTTCTACACCCAAAAACTCCCCCCCCCCCCCCCCCCTCATTCAAAAAGAGAGAGCTCATGGGACTCACGGTTTTTGCTCCCCCAAGCCACCTTTGGTTGCATTTTGCTTTCATTTTTGGTACTCATACTCACTCCAACAAGTAAGTATTTATTCCTTGAGTTTTTTAGCTTTCCATTGGTGCATCTTGTTCATCTTTTGGTGCTCTAAATTGTGAGAATGAGCTCAAATTTGTGAGGCAATTTTGGGTTGTTTTCATGCTTGATTTGTTAAAGTTGAGGGGTTGTAGGGGATGGCCTTAGGCCTATGTTGTATTCTGAAGCAATGGGGCATGCCACATTGCCCCCATTCACTTGCTATTCATGCCTAAACATGCGCCCACCAAGTGCTCGGTGAAATGCCCCAATGACATATGAATATGGTTTTGTAAGATTCGGATTGTGGGACTGTTTTATATACATAGGGACAGCATAGAGGATTCAAAATGGGTGCCCAAATGCAATTCTAAGCTTAGGAACCCAAGCTCTTAGCTTCAATGCAAGGAAACATGACTTATGTCTAAGAATCTAAATTTTGGTTCTGAAAGTGGAAAGGCGAGAAAATTAGGACATGCTTGAGAGGGTTTTTACTAGAATTTGGCTGCCCCATGAGGGATACTTTGCATCTAGGTAGCATGGAAAATACCTTTCAATGATGTGTATATATGTGAATATATGGCATAAAATGCCTTGCAAAGTGTGAATGAGTAGCAAAAAATGCCTTTCAACATGTGCGTATTTGAGGATAGGTAGCATTAGGAGCCTTTTAGAAAATGTACCCATGTCAAAAATGGCCTGAGGACGCTTCCTAAATGAATATATGATGTGGAATTATCCCTCAAATGTATATAGATGGCATGGAATTTCCTTTTCGAATGCAAGTATGTGTGTGACATAAGATTAGCTTTCCAATGTGTATATAGGTGAAACAACAAAATTTGTATGTTAAATAAAATACTTCAAATGTGTATAGGTAGTTTGTGATAGCAAAATATTTAGGATATGAATATGTGTAATTTTGACACAATGCCTTGAGCACGGGAATGTGTATTCTTTTCAAAAAGAAATATATATATGTGTGTGTGTGTGTGTGTGTGGTAACTAGGATGTTTTGAATTTCCTTGTATGTTGACATAAATAGTAGGATATTTTTTTACACATGCGCATGTTCATAAATGTGTTACATTAAATGTGTGCACGAGTTTGTTCTAGATCGGAAAGATTAGCATGTCATTTTTGTGTTAAAATAAGCGTTTTCTTGTAGACTAACTTTCCAAATGTTTGTTTTCATAGGAAATGGCCCCGAGGAAGCTTTCCTCAAAGAGATCTAGGAAGGACACCGCGGCCGCAGGGACTAGTGCCGCTCCCGAGTTCAATAGCCATCATTTCAGGAGCTTTGAGCACCAGCGGCGTTTCGAAGCCATCAAGGGATGGTCCTTCCACCGAGAGAGACTCGTCCAGCTCAGGGATGACGAGTACACAGATTTCCAGGAGGAGATAGCTCGCCGGCGTTGGACGTCGCTGGTCACTCCCATGGCCAAGTTTGATCCAGATATAGTTCTCGAGTTTTACGCCAATGCTTGGCCTACAAAGGAGGGCGTACGGGACCTCCGGTCATGGGTAAAGGGCCAGTGGATTCCTTTCGATACAGACGTCCTCAGTCAGTTCCTGGGATACCCGCTAGTATTGGAGGAGGGCCAGGAGTGCGAATACGGTCAGAGGAGGAACCGGGCCGATGGATTTGACGAGGAGGCCATTGCTTAGCTGTTATGCATACCAGGTCAGGATTTTGCCCGGACCGCTGCCGGGAGACGGGTGCGGATCATGCGCACCAACATGACTACCTTGACCCAGACATGGATGACGTTGCTGCTCAGCAACATCCTACCCAGGGATCATAATTCCGACCTCCCTCTGCCGAAGTGTCAGCTGGTGTATGCAATCCTGACACGGATGAGCGTCCATGTGGCTCAGTTGATCGTTGATGCCATTTATTTATTTGCAGGTATGCCACCTACCAGGCACCCTCTAGACCCAGATAAGTCTAACTGGGCCCTGGGTTTTCCAGCATTGATCACGGGTCTCTGCCAGTCATTCAGGGTTCCTGTCACACCTAGTAAGGTGATTCGATCGCCGATCACCCGGGCTTTCACAGAGAAGTATTGCACGCCTAGACAGGCGCAGGGTGGTGACCCGCAGGCCCTAGAGGCACCGTCGCCACCTCATCAGGCTGATCAAGCTGGGTCATTTGACACGTAGCGGTATTTACGGCATTTGGTTCGCCAGCAGGCGGCTAACCACAGGGCGCACGTACAGATCCATGACTGTCTCTACCAGCTCAGCCTCAGCCTGCAGAGCCAGGGTTTCGCTCCTTTTCCATGCCCTACTCCGGATCAGTTCAGGGCAGAGGTCGCATGGCCCGGGGATTGGCCTGAGGCCCAGGCAAGGGAGGCACCCACAGAGGCTCCCAGCGATGCAAATGAGGCCCTCATGGACGAGGAGATGACAGATTTACTCAATTTCTTGGGAGGGACCGGAGCCACATGACCGGGAGATCCCTAGATCGACATTCTCTTTTTATGTTTCCTCTTTTATCTGTTACGTATCATTTTATTTTGTATAACTGAGGGACTAACGTTTGTTTCATTTTGATTTACTCTTGTTTTGTGCATACATGTCATTTGAACTGCTACGTTAGTGCTTATTTCGTTGTTGTCAATAGTGTTTGTTGAAATTCTGGAACCGTGTAGAGTTTTTCATTTAGGAACGTCGTCCTAAAAATAAAATGAACCAAAATTGTGATAACACCAAAAATAAGAAAGAATCGTTGTGAACAAATGTCGTGTCTATGTATACAAAGAAAAGAAAAGAGTTTTTTATATATGTAAAAGAAATGTTTATAGAGGGACTTTGTGTGTGTAAATAATGTGTGAAAAGAAATTCTTGTGTGTGTGAACGACGAGTGTATATAAAGAAACTTTTGTATAAACTATGGGTGTGTGTTGGAAAAAACGAAAAAAAGAAATCTTTGAACATGAATAGGGTTTGTATATAGACCGTGGTGACGTAAAGAGAAAGAGTTCTAATGCGTATACAGAAAAAGTTTGTCATGTATAGGAATGTAGGTGTACAAAGAAAAGTTTTTCTCGTAGATGGCAATGGATGTATAGTTTTTTGTGAACATAAAAATGAAACAAAAAGGAAAAAGAAAGGAAGACCTCGAAGGTCGGCATGTTATGGTCGTAGGAAGCATAAATCATTCGTAGAGAGCAAACATATCTTTTGTAAACAAGGGACTGACGCTAAGAGTTTATTTTCCTGAATGACCGAGATAAGAATGGATGGTTTCATTGAACCGATGAAAGAACATAATTTTGGAAACGTTGGGTCTGTTTGTGTAAATCCCCAACCGTAGTATCACAATGCCATAAACTGGATGCTTGAGTGCCCACCTAGCTGTGGCCATGACTAATTTTGCACGTTGCTTCCGAATCATCATTGTTACTCGTGCCTTGTGGAAATGATATGGAAGTTCAACCCGAGACCGATACCTTGACATACGAATTTTTTGTGCCCCAAATATCAAGATCGGGCTCCCACGATAAAAGGCCCCATTGAGACACGACCTTAGACTACTTTGAACCTTGGCCTATAAAAAGAATCCTCATCCGTTCCCCCAAAGCAAAGGACAGCGGAATCTCCTCAAGGGAGAGCAAATAACGAATGCCAAAACCTGATTTCCCAAAGAAAGAAATGGAGAGGGAGAAGTGAAAAGTAAGAAAAGGAAGAAATGAAAAGAAAGAAAAGGAAAAAATGAAAAGAAAGGAAAAGAAGGATTCCCGATCAAAGATCGGAAGAAAGTAAAAAGGAAAAGATCGGAGGAAAACAGAATAATTCCCGATCAATGAAAGAAAGAGAACAGAAGATCTTCAGACCAGATAAATTTTCGACAAGGTAAATGACTGCCGGCAAAGGAAAACCCATTTTTTGGTGGTTCTTCCTTTGGGATTGCCATTCAAAGTCATTCTCGACTGGCGATATCCCGTCCCACTTAAACAAAGAGGAAAAGACCGAAACACCCAGTTTCCTCTCCAAAAACACTACCCTCGAGAAAATCCTATTGATCCGTGATCGTGTGTGTGATCTTTTGATTCGATAGGAAATCGTGTGCAAAATAAAGTCATGGTGCAGTTATGGTTTGGGATTAGGGTAAAGCACTTGCCTGTGTGAGTTTTTATACACTATGAGTGATTTATTCCCGGTTTCAGCTTAACCCGATGTTTCCCCTAAATGTTCATTTAAAAGCTAAATGTTGACATCCTGCCCTTCATTTTCGATTACAAGGAAAATTACCTTTGGTACGGATATATTGTTTCTCTAAGATATAGTGCTCTCGCGAATGATTTATTTTTCTTTGCAAAAAGCATGTTTCCCATTTTTAGGTGGAAAAACCCGGTGGACCATTCGGTCCTGCCAACTAATCTTTTGGAGACCCATGAATTGATTGCCTAGCGCTGTTCATGTGTCCTCCACCATCGAGGTTGGAGCCCCGCGAATTGATTGCCTAGCGTTGTTCGCCTATCCTCCACCCTCTAATCTTTCGGAGACCCATGAATTGATTGCCTAGCGTTGTTCATGTGTCCTCCACCATCGAGGTTGGAGCCCCGCGAATTGATTGCCTAGCGTTGTTCGCCTATCCTCCACCCTCTAATCTTTCGGAGACCCATGAATTGATTGCCTAGCGCTGTTCATGTGCCCTCCACTATCGAGTCTGGAGCCCCGCGAATTGATTGCCTAGCACTGTTCGCCTATCCTCCACCCTCTAATCTTTCGGAGACCCATGAATTGATTGCCTAGCGTTGTTCATGTGTCCTCCACCATCGAGTCTGGAGCCCCGCGAATTGATTGTCTAGCGTTATTCGCCTATCCTCCACCCTCTAATCTTTTAGAGACCCATGAATTGATTGTCTAGCGCTGTTCATGTGTCCTCCACCATCGAGGCTGGAGCCCCGCGAATTGATTGCCTAGCGCTATTTGCCTATCCTCCATCCTCCAATCTTTCGGAGACCCATGAATTGATTGCCTAGCGTTGTTCATGTGTCCTCCACCATCGAGTCTGGAGCCCCGCGAATTGATTGCCTAGCGTTGTTCGCCTATCCTCCACCCTCGAAATCTTTCGGAGACCCATGAATTGATTGCCTAGCGCTGTTCATGTGTCCTCCACCATCGAGGCTGGAGCCCCGCGAATTGATTGCCTAGCGCTGTTCGCCTATCCTCCACCCTCTAATCTTTCGGAGACCCATGAATTGATTGCCTAGCGCTGTTCATGTGTCCTCCACCATCAAGTGCGGAGCCTCCGATGACTGGGAAATGTGGTTTTTGTTATTTTCCCGATCGGTTCCTTCGCTAAACATATGTATATATGTATATTATGTTATTGGTGTTTTTGTTGTTTGTGTTTGTTTTGTGTAGTGCAGAAAAAAGAAGAAGGAGAGACGGGAGTCGTCATAGAATAATCACGGAAAGGGCGAAGACGGACGAAATCAGTGTTTTATCTTTGCTTTCCTCTTATCTCTGATAAAAGGTAAGTAAATAGGGGCAATTGTCATACCCTAATTTTGTCCGGGGACTATTGCTTGATGGCATGCAACCTTTGATTGACCGCTTCAAAGTACTTGGCACCCTTTGTTGCACAATATGTGAAGTCCCGAGACGTTCCGGAAATCAAAAGGAAGTGTTGTTACGCAATCCGTGAAATTCCGTAACGTGACGAAAATCAAAAGGAAGTATTGTTACGCAATCCGTGAATTTCCGTAACTCTTCGAAAGCTAATAAAGGGAGTAATTATATGATCCGTAAGGTTCCGTAACCTTACGAAAAGAAAACAAGTATCGTTACGAAATTCATAAAGTTTCGTAATGTTACGGAAAAAGAATCACCAAAAAAAGCAAAGGGGGTGTATTTAGTAAAAAAAAAGGGGTGCAAACAGTAACCAGGCCCACTTGGGCCTTCCAGATTCTTCCTCCAGAAGGCGGTTGCTTCTGGAGGAAGCAACCTGGCTCGCCTGAGCGAGTTGAGCTCGCCTGGGCGAGCTGGGTGGCAAGCTCCTCCCCTATTTTACTATAAATAGGAAGAGGAGTGAAGAAGAAAAGGGTTCAGCCTTCTTGGCACTTCGTATTCACTTGAAATTGCTGAGGAAAATTGTCTCCGTGAAGAAAATCCAAGCCGAGGCGCTTCCGTAACGTTTCCGTAGGTAATTACGCGAAGATTTTCAACCGTTCTTCGTCATTCATCGTTCGTTCTTCATTGTTCTTCGGTCTTCAACCGATAAGTACCCCAAATCGAGCTTTTCAATTCATTCTATGTACTCGTGGTGGTCCCCATTTGTTTTGTGTACTTTTATTCTCATTTCATTTACTTTCCGTACCCCCTTTTGACGTGCTTCAGTCATTTATTTAAGTCATTTCTCGCCTAATCAAAAAATAAAATAAATTTCCACCGATCTTTTGATTTGTAATATCCGTTAATTTCTGTTAAAATGAAATGCGACCGTTCGGTCATGCCGTAACCACTTTGGAAATCAAAAAAGAGGTAAAATAATAATATAATAATCAAAAAATACCTTTTAGTAAAATAAAGCGAAAAAAATCAATCGGACGTTTCTCTTTGGGATTTCTCTTTCTTAATTGAATTGACTAATAACTAAAGTGAAACTAAGGCTAAAATCAACCCGCAAAGTCAAGCTCATCCATAAAAAATCACTAAAAAAAGGATTTGAAAAGTTCAGTATCTCAGTTTTTCTTACCAAGTAAATGGATCATTTTTAAGGTCCAACGCCTTAAAATGATCACCTTTCAAGTAAAAAGAATCGCTTGATTCACCCTTAAAAAGAACTGCGTAGGTCTTATTTCCTCTTCGATGGAGGGTACGTAGGAGCAAGAGCCCCGCTTTTGTCGATCAAAAATAAAAAAGGAAATAAAAGTTAGGGTAACACAATTTCACACAATTCTAAAAATAAGGCTGTTGTCCTTTGAGACAAACGTGAAAGGTGATAATACCTTCCTCAAACGTAAATACAACTCCTGAACTTGGAATATTCTTTTTGACCGGTTTCCTTCGGTTTTTCCGACATTTTCCACAAATAAACGTTGGTGGCGACTCCGCGCATTTTCCTCCTTTGGAAAACGCACCCGTGAGCCTCGCCTCGCTCGCCCGCAAAAGGGCATGTTGCGACACCTCCCATATCAAATCCTTATGAGCAGCAAGGACTTTCATCCAGGTCTCATATGTCACGTCGACCTTATCACGAGCGACAATCCCCAAATTTGTTCTTAATTTCTTCTTGTAGGGACCGTCAGCCTTGTCGGTAACAGGATCGATGTTGACCACTGGTCTCTCTGCCCCAGGTGGTCTAGTGGCCAACGATCATAGTCATGTCGCCTTGCGTGTCCGCTTCAAGGTAGACGGAGACGCTGATGCGTATGCGGGAGGAGGAGGAGAAGGAGGCAAGGCAGGTGGAGTAGCCATGGTCCTTTAAAAAGAAAAAGTTAAGTTAGTTAACATTATCAAAAAGCACTATATGAGTTATGTAAATGAATGTACCGAAATGAAATACATAATTAGATAATTATGTTAGACGATGTTAATTAATTCTCCTTCATCATGATCATTACGATTAGCATGAACATCGTCAGCTTCTTCTTCTCCGACGACAGTAGGAGTCATTTGTATGGACAAAGGACTAACATAAGTGTCCATGTATAAATCTTCATCTTCTACATTAACACCAATTGTTTTCCCGTGTAGAACCATGGACCACCTTTCATCACAAGGGTCTTGCACATAAAATACTTGCTTAGCTTGTTCTGCCATGATGAAAGGGTCATTCTGGTAAGCTAGTTTCTTTAGGTCTACCAACG
Organism: Glycine max; assembly: GCF_000004515.6. Lineage (NCBI taxonomy): Eukaryota > Viridiplantae > Streptophyta > Magnoliopsida > Fabales > Fabaceae > Glycine > Glycine max. The sequence continues at coordinate 15,279,137 of NC_016091.4, read as the reverse complement.
TAAATCCTACATCATCAGTCAGCACACCGGTGTTGCTGTCAACCCACTTACATTTGAAAACACAAACAGTAAATTTGACATATTTAAGCTCCCTTATTTCATCAATGAGCCCAAAGTAAGGGATGGAAGCTACACAGGGATTGTCATCATGTACACTTGAAAAGTGTTGAGATTCAGCCCTTAGGGTGACCCCACTATTTTGCATTGTACTTTTGTCATCTTGTGCTTTTGTGTAAAAGGAATACTTGTTTATGTCCTATCCTTACCAAGTTATAACATTTCTTTTAGGCCCATCAGCTAGCTTTCTTAATGTTTCAGAAGCATTTTCATCAACAAAGATTGTATCTTTAAACCAATCAGAGAAAGTCTTGTTATGCATTTTCAAGACCCAGTTCTTTGACATTTTTGGATGACTTTGTTTGACTAAACCTTCATGTTGAAGTATGTATGGAAAAACTTCACTACTGTTGTTCAACACATACAAGTGAGCTTGTAACAAATCTTCTACACTTGGAGTGATAACATGCAGTCCTCTTGAACCCTTACTGCCCCCTCTATCATCATGGCGAGACTCAGGAAGCCCAACAGCTTTGGCCTTTTCAATGTACTCTGAACAAAATTCAATGGCTTCTTCTATGATGTACCTTTCAACAATAGATGCTTCCGGACGATGTAGATTCTTGGTATACCCTTTTAAGATCTTCATGTAGCGCTCAACCGGGTACATCTAGCACAGATAAACAGGACCACAACATTTGATTTCTCTAACCAGTTAAACAATTAAGTGGACCATGATGTCAAAGAAAGCAGGAGGAAAATACATCTCCAACTGGCACAGTATAATTGTAGCCTTGTTTTCCAGGTCATCAAACTTGACAGGATCAAGGACTTTGCTACACATGGCATTGAAGAAAAAGCACAGGCGAGTTATGGCTAACCTGACTTTGTTAGGCAAAATGTCTCGTATGGCCACGGCTAACAATTGTTGCATCAACATGTGACAATCATGAGACTTTAACCCCACTAGGTTAAGCTTCTTCAACTGCACAAGGCTCTTAATATTTGAAGAGTATCCTTGTAGGACTTTAACCCGGCGCAGACACTGGCAAAAACTGATTTTCTCTTTTTTGGACAAAGTATGACAAGCTTGGAGGCAAGTATATTTTTTTACCATCAGACCTTGGATGCAACTGCAATCGTATGCCCATGTCAGCTAGATCTTGACGGGTATTCAGACCATCTTTCATCTTGCCTTGAATGTTAAGGAGTGTCCCAATGACATTGTCACATACATTTTTCTCCACATGCATAACATCAATACAATGCCTAATGTCAAGGTTAGACCAGTATGGAAGATCAAAGAAAATGGACCTCTTCTTCAATATGCAAGTCTTACTTTTATCCTTCTTTTGAGTCTTTCCAAAAATAATATTCAGGTGTTCTACCCACTAGAAGACCTGCTCACCAATCAACGGTATCAGCGCAGTTTCATGCTCCTAACTTCCATTAAATGCTTTTTTCAATCGCCTGTAAGGGTGATGAGGTTGTAGAAAACGGCGATGCCTAGTGTACATTGTTTTTCTACCATGTCTCAGTTGTATGTAGCTTGTGTCTTCACAGATGGGGTATGCATGATGACCCTTAACACTGTAACTGCTGAGATTCCCATATGCTAGAAAGTCATTAATGGTACAAAAAAGCATTGCACGTATTTCAAAAGTCTCCTTGCGAAACCCATCAAACACTAAAACCCCCTCGTCCCATAACTTTCTCAGGTCTTCAATCAACGGACTTAGGTAAACATCAATGTCATTTCCTGGTTGTCTTGGGCCGGATATCATCATAGACAAAATCATGTATTTTCGCTTCATGCACAACTAAGGAGGCAAATTGTAAATTACTAGCAGAACTAGCCATGAACTGTGTTGAGTGCTTAAATTGCCATATGGATTCATTCCATCACTGGCTAGTTCAAGCCTAAGATTTCTTGCCTCTTTCCCGAAATCTGGATACAAACCATCAATCTTCTTCCACTGTGAGCAGTCAGCCGGATGACGGACCATTCCATCAGAGTTTCTCCCATTTGCATGCCAGGTAAGGTTTTTAGCGTCACCTTCATTAGCAAAGAGACACTTAAACCTTGGAATGATTGGAAGATACCACAACACCTTCGCTGGAGGGCCCCTCTTTGAGTTTTCATCTGAACTATCATCCTTATCATCCTTCACTTTGTACCGTGACGCCTCACACCTAGGGCATTTGGACATTTCTTTGAATTCATGCTTGTACAATATGCAGTCATTCGGGCAAGCATGAATCTTCTGATACTCCATACCCATCGGACACAGTATCTTCTTGGCCTGATAGTAGCTTTTAGGCAAAGTGTTCTCCTCTGGAAGCAGATCGTGCACTACTTGAAGCAGTGAAGTGAAGCTTTTGTTGCTGCACCCAAATCTGGCCTTGACATTAACCAGACTTAAGACAGCTGACAACAACGTCAAGGAGTTCTTGCACCCCGAATACAAAGGCTTCTTTGAGTCACTCTGCAATCCTTCATACACATGGGCATGTGCTTGCAAAAAAGACTCTTGTCCAAGGTCACGAATCATGTCCTCCAAGCGATCTCCCATTTCTACATCAAACGGTTCGGATTGGGGCTTACCCTATATGTCTGTCATTTCACCATGCCATATCCACGTCGTATAATTCCTCTTAATTCCATCACACAACATATGTTCCCGCATGTCATCTAGTATTTGCCTTCTACCATTCAAACAATTGATGCAAGGGCAATAATATTTTCCATCTTCATCCAGTCGACCTCTTTCTGAAGCAAATTGTAAGAATTGCTCGACACCTTCCTCATATTCTGGGCTAATGCAACTTTCATTCATCCAACTTTGATCCATCTAAGTTATAACTCTGTCATACTTGGTGAGTTGGCCGATGTATGAAAATCTCACTTTTTTGTTACAGGTGTGGCCCTATCCTATTTAGGAAGACCGTATTTTATGGTAGCTTCGTACGTCAGGGTTAATTCTATTCTGTTAAATTTGACAAAATTTCGGCAGCATTTCGCATTGGTCTCCAAGTACACAACATGAAATCGGTGAAATTAATTTCCCAATAATCAAGTATGCACTCAGAGAACAACTAGAAATGCATTGTATCGAAATTTCATCAAATTAAACAAAATAATTTTAACCTTAACGCATGAATCTACCATAAAAATATCAATCTCCCCAAACTGTCCAAATGGACAATTCAAGATTGAATACATTGATTAATGCAAACTGTCCGCAAGAATCATTGCATTCAGTCTCAAACGGGAATCTAAGGTTCACTCATAATGAACACAATTTGTATATCATATATCAGTTGTCTTTTAATGGCAGAAATATCAACAACAGCAACACAAATCTATAAGATGCAATTATTTATTGAAGTTGTTTTTGTAAAAATTTCAATGGATCTCAACAAGTAATAATCAATAGCTATAAAATAGGGAATTTTATTTGTCATTTGGTACTATAAATACTAATAAAAAAGATTTTCTCCCTAAAATGTAACCTCTAAATAAAAGGTAGGTTTAGATACTTAAGTGTGTGAATCAGAAGCACAGACATCAAACAGGAAGATCGTGTCTAATTTGCAGTTTTTACATAAGCAGAAACCATGTTTATCGCAACTGGTACATAACATCTATTTCAGTGTCGAGACCACTGCAAAACTGCACATGTACACAACTTTGGTTTAACCAGTTCCACCTACCTTTAACAGTTTTTAATGTCGTACTCTACAATGTCAAAAGAAGCAATACACTGTGGTTGCTTCTATTCCTAGCTGCATTGTTGTTAAATACAAACTAGCATAAACTCATGCTCATAAATTGCTCACAGATTTGGTCTAAGCGAAAAGATTTCTTAAACACTCAAATGGGTAAGTTACCTTGCCATAAACTACCATGATGTTCTTACGTATCAAGTGGGTAAGTTACCTTGCCATTAGATACAAAGGCTCAAGAATTTTGGTTTTAGAAACATTGAAAACAATTTGTTTTGGTTCTTTGGATAGTGAAGAAAATTATGAGGATTTTCTAGATAATATAAATATAAACATTTAGTAGGCGGTTTAGAAAAACGATAAAAAAACAGTGCAACCCATGTATATATTTAGTATAGTCAAGGATGTGTATAGTACTAACTTCACTATCAGACATTAGTTTAAACCAGCGTAAATAGCATATCTTTTAATCCTAGAAGTTGATCTCTTTGTTATCCTGTTGGTTTATTCTTCTAGTTTATGATAAGTCTAGTTTTTCTTGTCTCTACAGCATCAGGCATTGAATGAATCTCCTATTGGACATAACTAGTCCCCTAAAGTTACCTTATAAATCAATGCACAATCAGCTGAAGTCACCTCACATACAACAGACAAGGGACTTGATGGTTTATTGGAGGAAGATGAAAATGGAGCAAAGGATAGTATAATTAAGGATGGAGATGTAACTCATGGATTGAGGAATATGTCAAAAAATCTATCTGCAACGGTTGTGAATGTAAGTGACAACTTTAGATTGTCTCTTAACTGCATAATTTCTATAAACTTACAGGCTGGGAGAAGGCTGAAAATGAAGTGACAAGTTTAAAGAAGCAAGTCCAGGCACTGACTCTCAGAAATTCAACACTTGAAGATAGAGTCACCCATCTAGACGGTGCACTTAAGAAGTGTGTTAGGCAGCTAAGACAAACAAGGTGTTTATAACATGGAAAAGAAGGTATTATGGTTTCAAGTCTCTATGTTGATTTCTATTTTTTTCTTTCTTGGAATGAAGGCTGATTAATTTTGCCTAATGCTGATATGACTTGTTTATGTACTATATTAGTAGTATATTGCTCTAATTCATATTGATTTATGTAGCCATTTGGACCAAGGGATCATTCAACATTAGGGTATTTGCCCAGGGAATCCTCCTTCAATTTTGAGCATTTTGACATATTATGGGCCTCAAACAGACATTCCTATCAAAAGTTACAGTCGTTTGAAGTTTACTTGTCACAAACCCTAACTAAAGTAAGGTAGTCTGAAGAATGAGGGTTAACTATGGAGTATAGGGGTGGTGAAAAATAACCATTTAGGGTTTAACTTAACAAAGCTCATTTCAAGAAATTGCAGAGAAAGAATTACCTGACTGAGAAACTGCAATGTTGGTGTTAGTGTTGAATGCTAAAGTCAGACTCCAACAGACCGACGGCGGTCACAAACCCTAACGACGACGATGGTGTGGAGGAGACCACAGTGGCAGGTCTTCACGGTGAGGGAGAAAGCGGCTTTTGTTTCTGAGACTGAGCTAGCGCGTGGGGGGTGAACCTTCTGGGTTTTAATTTATCTATAACCCAACATCGGTTCCGATGTTGACATCAATTGGTTAACATTGGTTTTTTAAAAGACCGATGTTACGCAGTTGATGTTAACATCGATTTTTCAATAACCGATGTTAACCAGTTGATGTTAACATCGATATTTGCCTAGGGAATCCTCCTTCAATTTCGAGCGTTTTGACATATTATGGGTCTCAAACGGACATTCCAATCAAAAGTTACAGCCGTTTGAAGTTTACTTGCCATAAACCCTAACTAAAGTAAGGTAGTCTGAAGCACGGGGGTTAACTATGGAGTATGGGGGTGATGAAAAACAACCATATAGGGTTTAACTTAACAAAGCTCATTTCAAGAAATTGTAGAGAAGGAATTACCTGACTGAGAAATTGCAGTGTTGGTGTTAGTGTTGAATGCTGAAGTCGGACTCCAATGGACCAACGACGGTCACGAACCCTGACGGCGATCACGAACCCTAGCAACAACGATGGTGTGGAGGAGACCACAATGGCAGGTCTTCACGGTGAGGGAGAAAGAGACTTTTGTTTCTGAGACTGAGCTAGCGCACGGGGGGAAAACCTTCTGGGTTTTAATTTATCTATAACCCAATATCGGTTTTATAAAGAAAACCGATGTTAACATCAACTGGTTAACATCAGTTTTTTAAAAGACCGATGTTAACCAGTTGATGTTAACATCAGTTTTTCAATAACTGATGTTAACCAGTTGATGTTAACATCGGTTTTTAAAAAACCGATGTTAACATCAAGTAGTTAACATCAGTTTTGACAAAACCGATATTAACTAACTCGACTTATTTACAAAAATGCCACCGTATTTTTCTTAACATCGATTTTTTGAAAAACCGATGTTAATCGTGTGATGTTAAATCTATATTTTGTAGTAGTGATCTTTACTTCCAAGATCAACAAAAGTTAGTTATTTGTAGAGTAAAATAAGCTAAAACAAAGGCATTCAATGACATTCAGACAAAAATCACCAAACCTTTGGCTGCAAGCATGTGTAGAATAGCCTCCATGGATTCTTGGTCATTTTTGAAGTTGAAATCATAACATTTTTCTTGCAATTACAGAAAATAACAAGACCGTTATTGTAGTGTGAAGAAGAAGCACCTTTTGTTGATTCCAACCCACCACCCATTCAACACAGCTAAGTATTGTCGAATATGAACGAACTCTAATTTGGAGAATGGGAGGAGAACGGAAAACACAAGTAGATTTATATTTGGACCCAAAGATGCCATTACAAAGAATCTTAACGTTAGAATTTTGGTGAAGAAGATGAAGCCAAGCATTTCATGACAAATTGGTCCTAAACACTTTGTTTAAAGAAGGAAAATATTAATTAGTTGACAAATTGGTTCAAAGCAATGTGTTTTGAATAAGATCATGAGATTTTAAAATCTTTTTCAAGATTTTCATAGCCATGATCAGTCAAATTCATCAGAAAGATGATGATAAGTTAATTATCTAAAATGAGCACTCATGATAGCAAAGGAAATTGAATTTTGAAATTAGAAGTTTGTAGGAATTATTACAAATTTTGTTTAATGGTAAAAATAACATTATTTAAGCTTTCTTTTAATAGAAAAGGTCATAAAGAAGCATAAAAACTAAATTTCATACCATCATATAAGTGTGTTTTAATAATATTACTGTAGATAAATTTTCTTACATCAACCAAAATATATTTAATATACTTCCACAAAATGAACATACAATGACAGATTAAAAATTTAAACAAAACAAGTACAAAAGTTATAAGAATAAAAATTAAAACAATATTTAAAAATAAATACTAATTTATGATTGGATTAAAAATTTACAAATTTAAAATAAAAATATTATGAATGATTAAATATTTAAAATATAATACCACATCTAGTTGTATATATAAAAAACAAAAGACAACAGTTTTTTGTCCTAATTATAAGAAACATATAGCACTACTTTATTATTAAATTTCCTTTTTACTCCTAATTAATTGTGATGCCTATTAATGATGACTCTCATTTTCTCATGAAAGTGGGTGCATTTATTGAGTTGTCTAGAAAAGAAAATACACTCTTTGGTTGAAAATTTATCTTTTAAAAAACCACAACCTCTTAAATCATTAATGTAATGATAGTCTTGGAATAAAGTTATAATTTATGATAAATTAACTGATCTAACTATTTTTATTGATCTTAATGAATTAAATATCTATTTCTTTTACATATATATATAGAGAGAGAGAGAGGGAGGGAGGGAGAGAGAGGGAGGGGGGGAGGGAGAGAGTTTTTTCTTATCAAAGAATCATTCAATAAAAGTGTTTGAACTAGTGGCATAAAGTTAAAGGCTTTTACTATTTTCACACCTTATTATTACTTAATACACTTCTCTTTCATTTTTTTCTTCAAAAAATTACCCCAAAAAACACACTCCTCTATACATACAGCGATGCCTCTTCCATTTCAAAAATTACTCCCCTTCACATTTGTGAATTGTCATCAATCAATGCATTCCATAAATTTGTCATCAAATTATAGCAATCTCTCAATTCAATAATACCCCAATACTTCCAAAAAATATACTCAAATTTGTATTTCCAAAATTGGCTTCCTTTTTTATTTGTCCGAGTGCTAACGCCCATGATTTCATGCGTACATTGACCACATGTTACATCATCACAATTTTTCTTTCTGACAAACAGAGAAATTATTTTTATCTTTCTACGGTTCATAGCAAAAGGCACAATCCCACAGGGGAGAAAAAAACAAAAAATTAATTCCACAACTTCACAGCATAATCCAAATTTAAAGCACAATGAAAAATGAGACACAGCACAAATATGAATGGTCACTACATCAAGAACCACCGCCATCGAAGGAAACCATTTTCGAGCAAGGAAAATTTCCATTTCACAAAAGCACTTTTAGTCAATTACATACAAGATTAAAGCTAGTTAACAATTGAAACTTCAAAGTTAGAAATTTCTCTCCCACCTCTATTTTTCCAAAATTCTTAGGCTTGTTAACAGTAGGGCAACAAAATTAGAAAAACATTCTTTCATAAGAGAGACTCATGCAAAGAGATGAAAGAGAGTGTATTTTGGGTATTTTTAGGGGAAAAAATTAGTAGAAGGAGTGTATTAGAAACATAGTAAAGTGTAAATAGCAAAATAAAAGTTAAATACCAATAACAAGTTACTAGACTTTGAGAGCCGAAACAAAACGGCCAACTAGAGTTATTTTTTTATCAAAAAAGAAAACAAAAAATCGTAGCTCCTACCAAAATTGTTAGGGCTTTGTTAATTACACCCTTCGTTTTGTTAAGTTGTCATTTGTTTAATGTTTCTTACAAAAATATCCTCCCAAAAACACATTTTTGTTGTTCATCACACAAAATAAATGTTTTTCCATTTTGTATCAGGGGTATTAGATCTCAATACAAAACCAAAAAAAAAAAAAAACATGTTCTTGTTGTGTTAATTTTTTACGAAAAAATTAACACAACATAAACATGTTTCAATTGTGTTAAAAAAATTAAAAATATAACACAATGAAAATGTGTTTAATATCCACTTTGTATATAAAAGAAATTTGAACTTAATAAAGAGATATAAAAATAATGGGAAAAAAATCATCATTTGAAAATAAAAAGTAAGAAAATATATACTATGTGGTTTGATTAAAGCTCGTGGTGGTAAAAACCTATTACATGATTGGCAACATAAATATACACAAGGTGGTGGTTGTAAGCATTAAAGAGATAACTAATAACTTGACTCCATGAACAGTGAAACTTTCAAGCATTAAAGATGTCGATCTAATGAAGTTCTGCCTATGGGTTTTCATGAAGATAGAGCCAACAAGTAAAAACACTCTCAACTAATCAAATCACAACAAAAAATAGAAGAAAGAAGCAATGAAGTCAAGGTTCAAGATGAAGATTGAAAAAAGAGTTTGTGTCCTAGGTATGTTATAACACCCCTCGTTACATTAACTCGAAACTCAACCTACAACACTTTAGCTCTATTAATTTTATTATGATTTTTCACACGTGCAATCATCAATAGTTGTGAGCAGAAACAACATTCATTGGAAAGTTCCACCCTTTAATTTCTTCATTCTTCTTTCCCTTCCAAGTCTCATCTCCCTCAAGCTAAGACCTTTGAAGTCATGCAAAATGGGACTTTGTTCTTCTTCTCTAGAACTTCTTAGATCACCATTGAGTAAGTAAACTTCTTCCTTCTTCCTCATTTGTCCTCTGTGTTCTTATTTCTTCTCTTTTCAAGAGATCTTGAAAAGGGTTTGATGTGGTATTTTGATTGGTGGATCAAAATTTGATTTAAGTTTACTTTGGGTTTTGTTTGACATGTTTCTAGTTGGAGCTGTAGAGGAATTTGAGAAAAAGCTCTCTCTTGAATCACCAAGTTCCTTATTTTAGTCTCTTCCTCAAGAAAATCTCAACTTTGTAGGATAAAGGAAGCTTTAGTTTGATTGAATGTTTTTTTTGAATATTTTATGCTTGAAATGTTGTTTTTGGGTGTGTAATGATGTTTATATGTTGTATTTAGGGGTAAAATTCGAATTGAGATTGATTTGGTAGTCATTTGAGACGTTTATATAGAAACTCGAAATTTGCATACCCTGTTTTGCTTAAGTGAGGGATTATTTTTGCTTAAGCGTGACATGTGACAAACGGTGAGTCTAGATGTAGTTCTAGCTTAAGCCAGGTAGAATCATAGCATAAGCAAGAACGATAGAAAAATATCAAATTATCTATGAAATTCTCGCTTAAGCGGGATTTAGGTGGTGCTTAAACGAGATTTGTTGTATAACACTTTATAAATGATTTCCAAATGAATTTTGATTATCATTTTTACTATTTTATGGGATTATGAAAATGCCATAATTGAATTCTAGAACTTGGTCAGGAAATTCACATTTTGCAAAGTTTAATGTTGTGATGAGGGTAAGGATTCAAAGCGTGAGAATGTTGTATTGTGCTTATTGCACTATTAGATGGACATTACAAAAAGATTCAAGTGAATCATTTCTAAAACATAAATGACTACAATGAGATTTTTAAAAGATAAATAATCAAATTGAAAAAAAAATAATAAGATAATTAAAGAAACAAAAGTGATATTTGAACTTTAAATTAATGAAGTCATAATTGAGATTGAACGAAAATCTCAATGACAATTTAATAAGTTGGAATGATAGAGGTATATCTCACCCTTTGTATTTGACCCCATTGACCTCAAACAAGCTCTAAAGTATTTCATCCTACTCGCAACAATCCGTGATTATACAATCACTAACTATAACTAAAGTTATCCCACACAGTACTTTATAACTTAAGGATAATAAATTATAAATTAATAATAAAATATAAGCAACTTTTTTTACTACAACATATAAACAACTTCATTACCATTGTAACACAAATTCATAAATCAGGCAACATAAAGCATGTGTTATAGTTAAACAAACACGTAAATATCACAACAACTTATAGTTAGAGCTAGCATTCAAATACTAGATGTTACACTCCTTATCCTAAGTGATTAAGCATTTCTCCCCTAATTCATTTACATTGTTTATCTTAGTTCTTTGTTGGAGTTGAATCTCATAATTTTTATAATTTTCTTTTATCTTTCATTTACAAAAATAATTTCCCCTGTTATTCAAAAAGATGCAGGTGATCTTCCTTTATTAACAAAAATATATTAACTGAATTGTATATTTTTTTCATTAATAATTGCATGAAACGTGTCTTTTTTAAAATGACATAAAGTATATAATGACATTTTTTCTCCAAACATAATCGATGAGAGAAATTTAAAAAAAAAAAAAAAAAAACTCAAGGCCATAATATTAATGTGACAAAGACAAATTACCTAATTAGAGAGACCCACAACAAAAGTATCACCACTAAATAAGTGTGAGAATTCCCATGGTACAAATTGCATGAAAGTAAAGCATAAAAATAGGACATCTCCCACCTCCCTTAACATTCTTATTTTTATTACTTCAACTTCTACAAAATTCCTTTCTATTTTTTCAAATTTTATAGAATTGTATTTTAAATAAGTTTTATTTTTAAAAAAGAAGAACAGTATTATATTAACAAGTGTTTGCGATATATTTATTAATAAATTTAAAATTAAAAGTTTCTATTTAAAAAATGTTACTTACTATTTTTATTATGATTTTAAATAAAAACTTATTTAATGTTGTTTAATCGAATATTTAACCCAAATGTTACTACTAGAAAGGTATCTCAGCAAAATTGGCTGTTGAAACAAATTCACATGAATTTCTTGTGAATTTTTATGCCAAAAAAAGTAATACACTGAAAATACCTACGGATTTATTTTCTTGTGGACATATATTCGCATTTAAGACCCACTGGTAAATTTCTATTTATATTTGCAAGAAATATTAAAATAAAAATTATTACTTGTAAAATAATTTGCTTAATATATAAGACATTATTTTAATTAATCAATTATAAATATATCTTCAAATTAATCAATCAAGAAATATATATATATATATATATATATATATATATATATATATATATATATATATATATACTCATTATTGGAATATACCTCCCTACTTTTTTATTTTCACTAAAATTCCCTAAACACCTCCATGTCTTATTTTTCCTCCACGTCAATTAATCTTATCCTAACTCCAATTTTTTAAACGTACTGGTTAAAGTGGGCATGACCTTGTTAGGTGGGACATTTGTGCCAAAATGAATTTTGATGTTTAATCATTCCCTAGCAGGTCAAAGTTGAAATGGGAGGACATTGGCAATGTTTTTAAATGAGTAATAATCTAGTCAACAAATTAATATTCAGAAAAATTTATTAGAAGTTAGGTTTAAATGTTTTTTACTTGATAGCACTAGATATATTATAAAAATAAAAAAATAAAAAAAAAATTTTCTTTTTTTGTTAAGTTCTAATTGAGTCTATCTTTTTTTTTACATAATCTCATCTGATCAAGCTTCCGGACACATGATCATGTGAGAGATTAACCTTATATGTGATGTGACTGAATTCATTGGAGGTCATTTATTTTAGATGCTAAGATATGCTATTCAAGTACTTGAGCCAGTTTGGATAACATCTAGATAAATAGAAGCGGGGCATGTCACCAAGATGTTCAGGGGAAGATATGGGTACCTATTGGGTTCAGGATAAGGTTCTCCAGGATATTGGGCAGCTGTGGTTACACTCTGGGACAATACTTGATGAAATGGGTGGGATCAGAAAACATAGCAAGAAAGGCTATCTTACATTATCTTCACACACAAAGTTACTTGAGCAGAGTCAAGAAGAGAAGAAAACAATAAGATCTACCTCATCTGTTACAAGGATCCATATTTGTTTATTTATTGATGACTTTATGTTCTCATGTTTTTTTTTTTCATCAATCAAATATATGCATGTATTAATAGGTGCATAAGAGATACCTAAACTTACAAAAAAACTAATACATGAATTTGATTAATACTATAACTCATTTCTAAGAAGAGAACTCACTCTACAATTGTTTCTAAAATTTTGAACACAAGAAGAAATTGGCACCAATGAAGTATGTATGTATGATTTAAGTGGAAGAAAGTCCTACATGTCCTTAAGGCCAATATGTCTCTCAATATCTCACTTTGCCCATTTGCTTCTTTTTCCTTGAGGTGTCGTCACTCCATGGTCATCACAACAACCATCACAATGTGAAATTTCCTTAAGATCCTATGTTTACATTATGGGTGGGCTGTGGGCATAGTCCGAAATTTGAGTTGCAATAATGAAGATGAAGATTGGATGGCTTTTTGAACATCGAACTATCTCCCTCTAAACACCTTCTTTTATTATATATATATATATATATATATTAGTCTTATATACAATATCCTCCCCATAACCTTGAGTAAAGCTAGCTTGGTAATTGGCACACACCACCATTTATTTCAAGCCTCCAAGACAAGAGTAAATGCTGCACTGGCTCTGCTGCATCTCTACACAAAGGGCACCTGTAATGACCCCTCCTTCTTTTCCCTTAAATTAACTCTAGTAGGTAGTCTATCTTTCACTATCTTCTAGCAGAAGTGAACAATTTTTCGCTGAAACTTTAATCTTCCAATCTCAAAGATGTCCATGCTCACTAATTGCTCGATCAGTCGAGCTCAAGGTGAAGGATCTGAGTTACTTCAAACCACACCCAACTATCTCCATTTCCTAAGTGTAACCTAGCACTATTGAGTTCATTCACAAACTCTTCCACCATATTTTCTTCTGCATATCAACTTCTTCTTCTCCAGCTAAGTTGATGAAGGACTACAAAAGAAGAGGACCTTGAGTTGTTACTAGATCAAGGTTGAGGAAACTTCAAGAGGACATTAATATGAAGATGAACTCATTTATGGACATCTTCAGGAGGAAATTTTAGTTTGATGCTAACAGGGAGAGTGCTTCTCTTTGTTTCTTCCTTGAAACCCTGGTTCCCATTCCATTCTTTGTGGTTAATCTACCTTAACTATTCATTTGAATTGTGGCATTATTCTTCCACTTCTTTGTCTTGATCCATTTTTTCCTTTTTTTCAAAGAAAATCCCCAATTTGACCATGCTGAAATTTTATCCTTATGGGGTTTTCATCATTTGGTATTAAGAGCCAATTTCAATATCAAATTTGTGCCAGAGTTTGTTAACATGATTGAAAATTATTAGCATCAATTTTTGCTTTGGGTTTGAATACGTGATTCAGTTCATGTCACTTGGTGGCATCACTGCAACGGTTTTATGCGTCAATTTTGATAGTAATATGGTACTTTCCATTGCGCCACTAATTTCAATTCGTGAGCTGCTTGCTTCAATTTCCTTTCAATTAAATCGGTGCATTTTCTGGTTTGTGGAAGAAAAGCTGAACCAATAGGTGGAGAAAGAGGAAAGAACCTATTCGTGAGCTGCTTGCTCTTTATGTCATTTATTTAAATGTTCACCACCTATTGGTATTTTTCCATGCTTTTAATCCTTGAATTTTGTTGCTACTGGTTGGTTAATTACTTTTTGTGATGTGCCTTTTTCCTCTGTGTGCACGCTATACTTTATCGATTCCTTGACTTGTTTATGTGTCTAGTGCTGGAGAATCTAATTTGTGCATGACCATTTGTGATTTTTGAATCAATTGCTATTGGCACCACTTTTGTGCTGAGCGTCATTTCCCCCCTTGAGTTCATGTGTTGTTTATTTCAAAATTGATTGAAATTTTGCACTGGGTTCTTGAGTGTTCATCTTTGCTTTTAAGAGTTGTGGCAAAATCCTTTTATTTGATTCATAAAAAATTGAATTTGAGTGAGTTTGGGTGTTTTAACAAATATTATAAAATTGAGGAATTCTCGGCAATTAGAGGAACTGAAAATATAAAAAAAAAGTATTGGAGAAAAATAATAGAAAAAAATGGTATCTAAAAAAATATGTCATATATATAAAAGGTCATTCTACATCATTACCAAATTCTTTGCTTTTCATACACCTTACTTCATTTTATCTCTTAAATACACTTGTTCTTACACAAGGTGGTTAGTGGTGGCGGAGGAGGGGGCTAGGGGTGTTGGGAGAGGGTTTAGGGGAAGAAGATGGAGGTAAAGTGGTTGTTTTACACTGCTTGGACGTATTTGTAGCCTTTAAGACTCATCCAAGCGAAATCATGCTTGCCTGGGCGAGCTGATCCAACTCAGACTCGCCTAGACAAAATTCTACTCGCCTAGGTGAATGCTGCTCCAACAAATTGCACTCCAAATGTTATTTTCAAAATCCCAACGGTCAAAATGAGAATTGGGTTGTCAGCCTACATTTAAATTTCAAGACGATCCAACGGTTAACGAATTCAAGATTATAGTTTTACCAAAACAAGTTTAGGTAAAACTTGAAATCTCATAATTTCAACTTAAGTCTATAAAAATCCACATAATTCAACATTCACATCAAGCAAATCACACATGGCTAATTCATATAATACCTCAACTCATCCAAATTAATAAAGTAATTGAATAACACAAAAAATACATCAAACATCTATTTTTAGTTATCGAAAGTTCAGGACGTTACACTTAGTTTATGTTTTTTTTAACTCTTGTGTCTTCTAGTCTTGTCTTTTCTTGACATTCTATTTTTGAGTTGTCCCTTTCACTTCTTTTAAGTTTTATTGTGTCTTTAAATTTTCTTAGTTTTGTCTTATAGTTTTCTTTTTCTTGACCTTATTGAGTTAAGCTTCCATTTGTGACATATTCACATTGAATACTTTGTTGGATATTGAATTGGAGGTTCTTTGTAAGCAAAAGTGAACATTATAGAAAATCCTTGAAAGTATGATACACGAGTGTCTCTTGAGTAAAACACTCAGTGAGTGGTGAGGTCTTATTTTTCTATATTTTGTGACTAATATCTTCTTATAGGTATGTCATCTGAAAATGATAATGATCCACCTTATCCTAAGACAACCAAATTAATGACATCCTTGACCCAACAAATGGAGAAGATGCAAAGACATATTGAAAAGAGGATGGGAGAAAGGTTTGATGATATGAAAAGGAGTACTCAAGAGTTGATTGGAAGGCATGGAGAGGAAGAGACATTGATAACGACTGCCAAATCGATTCAAAACAAATAAAACTAGGAAATTTTGCAATAAAGGATTAACCTAGATCGACTCAGAGATATGATTCAATTTGGTTCCTACTTTAATTCACTTATAATCATCAAGGAGAATTTCAATGAATAGTTGGTAGGCACTAGAAAGAAATATGAAAACACAGAACATAAATGCAAAATTTAAACTGAAATAGAGTTTAGTTGTAGAACACAAATAGAATTGCACAAACAAGTTGTAAAACAAATTCGAAATCATCAATCAAATTCATCAAACCAATGCAAATGAATTATCATAGTTTTGTAGAGAATGATCATGTTGTGAGAGTTCAATCAATGTCATTAGAGTTGTTTCAATCAAATTAATCCCTAAACTCATTGAGATCACAAATTAGGTTGGAATATCATCCAAACAATCTATGATTAAAGTTGAAATTGGGAAAGGAATCCCTAAACTAATTTGTTTTCAATCCTAAGAATATTCATAATCATGAAACTCGAAAATAGGATTGAAGAAAAATATGAACATTCACACAAATTAGAAATACTAAACCAGAACTCAAATTTAGCCTTGCTTGGAGTGGATCCTTGGATTGATTAAGTGTTTAGCCTTCCATGATCATCGCCAGTGGAAAATCCACAAAATTTTTGCAAGAAAAAAGGAAGAGAAGAAGCGAAAAGAGGGAGAAAAATGAAGAATGATTGAGAGGGAAAAAAAAGATAAAAGAATTTTTCTAAAACTTGCACAACAAGTAACTAAATCTGTTTTTGGACAAAATGAAGTAACTAACTCACTAAATAACTAACTTCCACTAATATATACATTTACTACTCAAAAGAAAGGGATAGGCCTTGATTAGGCCCATTTAATCTACCTAATTAAACTAATTACACAAAGCAAAGCCCAAATTCGCAGCCCAATTATTCAAGTGTAGAGGTTCTGACTTCCAAGTTCAATTTGACCCTCGTAATGGAAAAATTGACCCAAGCTTATTTGTGAAAAAATTGAATAACTTTTTCTTAGCTTTCCAGGGACTACTCACACACTCTATTTAGAGTTCTATAGTATCCTATAGACCCTACACAAGGAATATAGGTTAAGTAAGCACAAAAATCTGAAAATAAGCCACAATTATCCATTAAGCTTAATCATTTGCCAAAGATCAAAACTAAGTTAAAGTGATAAAATAAAGGTAAAAAAATTTTCAATTGAGCTAAGAAGAATAAAAAAAAATACTAAACTACAAATGTTCAATCAGACATCATAGGTCACCTCCATCTTCATAAGGTAGTGATGATGGTTACGAAGGAGAAAGGAGTCATAAAGATAAGAGAAATATGGATGCTATGGATGATGTGAAGGTTAAAATTCCAAAGTTCCAAGGTACTTGTGACTCGGAGGTGTGCCTAGATTAAGAAATAAAGGTTGATCAAATTTTCAATTGCCACAACTATAGTGAAGAAAAGAAGATAAGATTGGTAAGTATAGATTTTGAAGGTTATGCTCTTGTGTGGTGGAACCAACTTCAAGTTGATGTGGATTGGTTGAGAAGACCTAGAGTGACAACTAGGTTAGAGATGAAGAGGGTTTTGAAAGAAAGGTTTGTACTTCTCATTATAGAAGAGAGTTGCACAACAAGTTGCAAAAGTTTTATCAAGGAAATATAAGTGTGGATGAGTATTACAAAGAGACGAAGATTTCTTTGATAAGAGATGAAATTGAAGAAACTCAAGAAACTACCACGGCTAGATTATTACATGGTTTGAATAGAGACATCTAAGATGTGGTGGAGCATCAAACCTACAATAGCATTGATGAGCTCATACATAGAGCCATAAAAGTGGAACAATAATTGAAGAAAAAGCAAATATACAAGAAGTCTTCGTACAACACTTCAACTTGGAAGGACCAATCCAAGAAGGAGGAATCATCATCTCATTCTCAATAAGTGAAGCCTTCTAATAGTAACACATTCAAATACTACTTCCACTTCTTTTAAGAGTAGTTCTATCAAGTGTTTTAAATGTTTGGGAAGAATCATATTTCTTCTCAATGCCCTAACAAGAAGACAATGGTGGTGTTGGGAAATGGGGAAGCACGTGTAAAGAAATGGATAAAACACAAGGAGAGAATATTTTCCATTCTACGTGCTTAGTAGAGGGAAAAGTTTATTCTCTGATCGTAGATGGGAGAAGTTGTACAAGTGTTTCTAGTAGAAGGTTGATAGAAAATCTTGGCTTTACCCCCCCCCCCCCCTCCCTCTTCACCCCAAGTGTTACAAATTGCAATTTGGTTGAGTGAGAATGGAGAGTTGATTGTAGAAAAACAAGTTTTGCTTACATTCTCCATTGGTAAATATGTTGATGAGGTTTTGTGTGATGTTGCTCCAATGGAGGTTAGCCATATTCTACTTGGTAGGACTTGGCAATATGATAGAGAAGTTGTACATAATTATGTATCCAATGAATTCACTTGTGTACACAAGGGGTGTAAGGTGATTCTCTAACCTTTGTCTCCAAGTAACATATATGAGGATCAAATCAAAATGAGATTAAAAATAGAGCAGGAGAGTAAAGAAAGTGAGAAGAACGAAATACATGAAAAGAGAGAAAAG
Organism: Glycine max; assembly: GCF_000004515.6. Taxonomy (NCBI): domain Eukaryota; kingdom Viridiplantae; phylum Streptophyta; class Magnoliopsida; order Fabales; family Fabaceae; genus Glycine; species Glycine max. The sequence goes on along the minus strand of NC_016091.4, from coordinate 15,260,469 downwards.
AGTGATAAAAAAAGAAAAAAAGAGTGAAAATAAAATTGAAGTAAAAGAAAGTTTGTTCATAACACCAAAAGAGGTAAAAAAAAGAGTGATTCTAGCAAGACAAACCATTTTATTTGCTTATTCCTAAACATATGTGTTTGTTTTCTAGTGAGATTGTTTTGCCTCTAGGTGTGAAAAAATTGTCAAAGGAGTTTGAGGATGTTTTTCCCAAAGACATACCTCATGGACTACCTCCTCTAAGAAGAATTGAACATCAGATTGATCCCATCCCCAGAGCTTCTTTACCAAATAAACCAGCATATAGAAGCAATTTAAAGGAAACAAAGGAAATTCAAAGGCAAGTGGAAGGGTTTGTGGAAGAAGGATGGATAAGAGAAAGCTTATAACACCCTTTACCCCAACATGCATATAAATAAAAAAAACACATAAAATGCGGAATCTAATTAAACCAATTTTATTCAATTAAATTGTAAGTAAATCAATGTGAGTAAAAGGTTCACATTTTCATTAATCACCAAACAAAACTCCAAGGGAAAAACTAAAGACTTAGCATGTGAAACAAAATGATAAAAACTACATCTCCAAAACTTCATGCAATTAATGCAAAAACCCATACCCCAATGTCACATCCTATCAGAGCATTGTGTCCTGACATCCTCCAGCATAAGGTTCCTTAAACCAATCCACCTAGTCATATGCTTCCACGAACACAAGGTTCGAGATCATCACAAGATCCAAACACAAACAGCACACAAGGAGTGAATTATCACATTCCTAACTAATAAAGAAAAACAAGACAACATGTAGATATACATATATATAAATGAAATACAACTTACTTAAACACAGCTCACGTCATTCTACCACTTGTCGCGTAGTATCACATCTCAACACAACACGTCTCATTCATTTTCACATCATTCACGTACTCAAGGATCAAACCACAATATCACTCTACTAATCAATATCGATCAATATACAAGCATTATGCAACAGATATACCAAGACTTAATCTTATATGCAATGTGATACCATGTCAGTGAAAAACCTCGTCGGAAGCCTAGGAGTACATGACAAGATAAATCACACACTGGTAAGTCAGGTTACTCTCACTAGGTAAAATCATAGGGAGACCAGTCAAGGTCACGCTGTTTTGCGAGTCGGCACAGGCTTAAAGGAACACTCAAATCGCGTGTATTTAACCCTAAGGCCTAGACTCCAAAGAGTCCATTAAGGCCTCTCCCTCCTAATTCAAGTCCAACCCAAAAAACATTTTAGCACACAGATTTTATCTATGAACTATACAAAACACATGATTCCTCAATTATTCTCAAAATAATTTTAACTCGTCGTACATTAAAGTGATTAAACTCATCGGGTTCCCACAGTGGATCTCATCACAATACTCGTTGGCATTAACTTGTCTCCCTTAAAGGATCTTACAGTCATGTGATTGTACAGTTCATAACTCACAACTCAATGCATATAACATCTCAATACATGTGCGATCTCACAATTAAACACATACTCAACTTGTCACTTACACAATTTAACACATACACAATATAACATCTCAATACATGTGCGATCTCACAATTTAACACATACACAATTTAACACATACTCAACTTGTCACTGTACAAAACACACGATTTCTCAATTATTCTCAAAATAATTTTAACTCGTCGTGCCTTAAAGTGATTAAACTCATCGGGTTCCCACAGTGGATCCCATCACAATACTCGTTGGCATTAACTTGTCTCCCTTACAGGATCTTACAGTCATGTGATTGTACAGTTCATAACTCATAACTCAATGCATATAACATCTCAATACATGTGTGATCTCACAATTTAACACATACTCAACTTGTCACTTACACATAATTCATCACACTCGCATAATCCAAAGACAATACATTATAACGTCTCATGCATCATATACATGTCACACAGTAATAATATTAATATGTTATGTTCATATGATTAAACCCCTTAAACAATTTCACATAATCATATCAAAATCAAATGAATCAAAATCATAGGTCAAAAATACGAAAACACCAAGAGCACTCAATTTTATCAACCAATTCGCATCAAAGCATCAATTGGCCTGTCAAACATAATAATCTCATAATTATAATCATAAAGGCAGAATTACAATACAGTAACCATCCCAAAATAAATCCCAATTTGATCCTCTAAAGATCCCTACACATGTTCATTTTAACCTCAATTGTGATAAACTTATCTCTTACCTCTAAGAGGGTTCACATGTGTAGTCCAGCAACGATAGTGGCATCTCTAGCGATTTGCTAAGATTTCTCAAGCTTCTCCTCTGGTTGTTCTGCTAGGGTTTCTAAGTGTTAAAGAGAAGGAGAAGAGATTGGAGCCTCTTCACTGTCTCCATGCGAGGGACATTTTTCTCACTATAAACATTATTTCTAAAATCCCAACGGTGGGGATGTGCACAAGTGAGTTCCAAACTTGGTGTTCAAATTTGACGATGATCCAACAGTTAACGAGTCTGGGTTCTTATTTTTACTGTGACAATTTTGGTTGTATGTGGAAAAAAAAGAGCTCTGTGCAAAGGCCATTTCTCTCACCAAAGACATTATTTTGCAAATTTCAACATTCAAGGTGTGAGAAAATAAGTTTCACACCTAGTGTTCAAATTTAATTATGATCCAACGATTAAAGAGTTCGAGATCGTAGTTTTACTGGGACATGTTTGAATGTATGCGGGAAAAAGAGAGGGTTTTAGAAGTATGTCTATTGCTGAAACGTCTTCTATTTAGACC